>NC_142064.1:229982161-230072161 GCF_059756535.1 Pantherophis guttatus
TTGACTTCACAAGCAAGAAGGGAATCTTGATCCACCTGACCAAAGTAAACTTGGCAGTTACTGATGTCAGCAATGTCCTGAAAGTCTCTGCTGAAAAAATATCTGCTGAGTTTAGAAATTTTTTGATCTTGGCCTTCATGCAAAATTAGATCCATAGAGTCCACACTACAGCTTCAGCAGAAAGAAACAGGAACAGGAATAGAAGTCATGCCAGAATTTTGATATGTATTAAGGAATCTTTCATTTGAGACTTCCATGAAGATTTGTCTAGAGGTGAGAGATTCAATGTTTTGCATTGCATTCAATGTTTTGCAGGTTTTGCTGCAACTATTTCCACTTGCACTTCCAACTGTTATACGTACCACAGTTTCAGGGATCACTAGAACTTAGGAAATAGAGTTCTTTATCAGATACTGTTGTGTGTTGTCTTTTGCAATTACAGTATATAAATGTTGTTGATTCTAATTCCTTTATTGGGCCTTCATACCTCCAAGGTAATTCCATTGTGTCAGTTGTCAGTTTCTTGATGAAATTATTCCTATCATTTTTCTATGAAACATACCAAAAATATTTCTTTTGCTTAATCTCTGCGTTTATTAGTGAGCTAGAGACTAGTATTCTCACTATATTGTGCCAGTCTACACTTTTTGCCCTTTAAAATTCTGACAAGCCACAGTTGGGATGTATCAAGGACTTGAATTACAAATAATGTTGTATATAAATACAAGCTAATTTTCAACCCGCAGTTAGAATCAGTAAATTGCCTTCATTGAGTGTATATGTTTAATGTATTATATAATCTCCAGTGGGATTTAAAATCCTCTCTATCCTCTTTCTAAAACTTCTGACAGAGCAACTGTAAGGAAAATAAATGTGAGAAAGCATTATAGAAATTGAAGACATGACTCGGGGAATTCACTTTGGGGGCAATACATACCATTTCATTGTAACTGTGTGTTGTATTATGTTTTAGGGATTACAAGTCTTTCTGAAATAAGTACTCTAAACACAGCTGTGATGCTATATGCCAACATCACTCAAGGGTCACAGAGCCTGACTACAGATTCTATAGGAAAATATCACCTGTTCTGGTAGGATTTCTGTAACTTTTCCATACAGATTGTTGCATGAATAGCTGTGTTTAGCTCATACAACAAGTGAGATACTAGAGGTTTGTAAGGATAAACCTTGGATTGCAAGAATAAACCAGTCCCTTGGACTGCAAGGCGATCAAACCGGTCAGTCCTAGAGGAGATCAACCCTGACTGTTCTTTAGAAGGCCAGATCCTGAAAATGAAACTGAAATACTTTGGCCACCTAATGAGAAGGAAGAGCCTAATGCTGTGAACAATTGAGGGCAAAAGAAGAAGGGGACGACAGAGAACGAGGTGGTTGGATGGAGTCAGTGAAGCAGTAGGCGTGAGCTTAAATGGTCTCTGGGGGATGGTAGAGGACAGGAAGGCCTGGAGGAACATTGTCCATGGGGTTACAATGGGTCAGACATGACTTCACAACTAACAAGCAAACAAAAGGATATACTGACTGGAGTGGTGTATAAATAAATATAGATTCCTAGGTGACCTAGTTGACTGTTTTAACATCTTATGAGAATTATTGCTGTATTATTGTTATGAATAATTATAATATGCAGTGTGTGCACTATAACTATAACCACATAATAAGACCTCATGTAGAGGCACCGTTGTGCCCTCAAGCATTTTTTCGGGACCACTAGATTCCTGTCCTATCTGATATCTTGGTAGACAGTCTTGTAAGGAAGGAGAACACATAAAGTAAAGTAACAGCGTCTAGCAAGCTTCCATGGCTGAGGGTGGACTTGTACCTAAGTCTCCCTGATCTTATTTGAACACCTGAATTCATACACTTTGGGTCATTGCTTCAGAGACATTTCCTTTCCTAAACAGAAAAACAGTTTGCCCACAATAGAAGTGACTTCTGGCTTTCTGCCAGCTTCCCAATTGAATTTCCTTGTGGGAAACTGGCAGGGTGCATTGGAAATCTTCTTTCCTTCCTTCCCATTCCCCGATGATCCTTCCTTCCAAACAGAACTAAAGCCCTGCCCTCCCATCTGTCACCCAAGAGTGACAAATGAATCAAGCAACTTTCAAACTCTCTTAAAATAATTTTCACAGCCCAAACCAGTCCAAGCACTCCAGTCTCAAATCTCTTTTGCATTTTCAACGGCCGGTAAGTTATTTAAGGCTTGAAGATAGCTTGATAGCTCTGTAGTTCTGATAGCTTGATAGCTCTGTAGCTTGATAGTTCTGTAGTTCTAGAACTAGATATTGTCCTTCTTCTTTTCAGTAAAGTCTTTTGAAGGTCTAGCCTGGGTTGTAAAAAATTGTTATCCAGTTCAACCTATTGTTAGTATTTTGTGGCTGTTTACTAAGATAGACCACCCTTTCAAATAATGGCTTCATTATTATCTCATTAAAAACTCATATGAGCTGATTTATAAATATTAATGTGATGCAAAAAATTCATGGGGAGCAATCTTATTAATTGTATATAATTGAATAGATTTAATTAAATGTTACTTTTAATGTTAATTTGATTAATTTTTCATCCTGGCATCAGCCATTTTTAAAATATAGTTGGATTGAATGCTGTATATTCAACTATGCGTATGTTCTTTTGGGTTATATCCAGTGGTGGGAATCAGCCAGTTCGCACGACTTCAGGAGAACCGGTTGTTAACTTTCTGAGCAGTTTGGCAAACTGGTTGTTGGAAGAAATCATTAGGGCAGAGAACCAGTTGTTAAATTATTTGAATTCCACCACTGGTTATAGCCATAATACTTGGAATCTATAAAGGGATCACAATTAGTTTTTTCAGGTCTGGATAAAGACATTATTATATAATACTGGAAGAAAAAAATATCTGCCCCAGCTGTAAATTGTTCAGATAACCTTTGTATTATTATTGAGCCATGCCTATAAAGCGTTGACGTGATGTTTGACATGATTTGAATTAGCTATTTTGTTTTGCTTTGCTTTTTCCTTTTTTTGACAGAAGAGTAGGGTAGTAAGACTTTCAAGCAATATGGTCACATTTGTTGGGATTATCCACGTTAGGATATGGTGTATGCCTAATAGGTTGTCCAGGCAATATATGGACAATATGTGTTCTATGACTTTAACATGAATATGTATTATATGACTTTAAGAAGTACTGCTGAGTCATTGTAATGCTGAGTCATTGTAATGCTGAGTCATTGTATCCTAATTGGATAAGCTCTGTTGTAACTGTATTTAAGAAGGGAGCTGAAATGTAGTCATTGATGATATGCTACCATCATGTATGGATATGCTACCATCGTGTGTGGATATGCTACCATCGTGATCTGTTACCAGCGTGAATGTGCTGCTATGTATTATCTGTTGCTGTTTTGTATGGTAAAAAGACTTTTGTATCACTGGACTGATTTGAATGGCTAAGACTTGGATTGTTTAAAGACTATGAGATTGTTTTTCACTACAAAGTAAAAACTTTGATAAACCAGTTTGTTTGTATTTTATTCATCGCTCTCAGCACCGTTTCTCTGTGCTCTACACTCTGCTGGTTGGTTAACACAACAATATCCTTAACATTCCAGTTTATATCAATAGCACTAGAAACAGCACTTAAACTTATATACCACTTCATAATGCTTTGCATCCCTCTCTAAGCGGTTTATAGAGTGAGCCTATTGCCCCCAACAATCTGGGTCCTCATTTTACCAACCTTGGAAGGATGGAAGGTTGAGTCAACCTTGAGCCCCTCAGGATCGAACTCTTGGCAGTGGGCAGAGTTAGCCTGCAATAGTGCATTCTAACCACTGCGCCATCACAGCTCTTATAGTGTCATGTTCCAGGCTTTCCCCCACCTTCCTCCTCCCCTTCTTTCTTTATTATTGTTGTCATAAGTGTATATCAGTATATTGTCTTCTTTGTCCTTTCCTTTGTTGATATGATATACCAATAAGTAAATAAAACCACTCATTCCTTTCTCCTGACTCTGTCTACCTGATGGCATTGGGATCCTAGCAATGGATGATGAGACCAAACAAACTGAAATGAGGTTGCATGCTTACCTGTCCCAAGTAAGTCCCATTGGGTTCAGTTAGATTTAACTGGAATTAGTTTGTATACAATTGCAGTCTAAACCAGCGGTCACCAACTGGTGGTCCGTGGACTACTGGTGGTCTGTAAGAAAATTTAGGTGGTCCGCAGAAAAATTATTTGCATTTTTTATATTGCACTAAATCAGGGGTCCTCAAACTATGGCCCCTGGGCCGGATACATGCAATGAATGTTTGTGTTGCTGCAGAGAGTCTTTCTCTTTGGGGTCTTTGTGTGTGGGTCAGAGAGAGGCAGAAATTCCGACTTGGGGTCTGCTTCAGCCGCCTGGTGTGGGGCTTTGGGTGAAGGCTGGAGGGAAGTGCCACTGGTGGCAAAGAGCCGGAGGGTCTTGTTCCAGTGGGACTGCATCATGGCCTGGAACTGGCTGACCATCTCAGCCTGCTGAGTCTCCAGGTGCCGGTACCTGGCCTTGCATTCCCGCAGGTCTTCCCTCTGCTTGGAAAGCCTATGCTTGTAGTCCTCAGTGAGGTGTTTCTGCTGAGCCTCCTTCTTGGTCAGATCCAATTTGAACTCAGCCAGCTGCTTTGCCAACTCTTTCTCATGGTGGCTGCTTAGCTCCAACAACTGCTTCATTTGGGGTCCTAAGGAGCCTGGGCGGGCAAGCAAGGAGGAGCTGGGAGGCGAGGGGCTAGTAGAGGCTGGTGAGGCACCCCTTGACGTGAGTGACATCAAGTTGGCCACATCCACCCAGTCACATGACCACCTAGCCATGCCCACTCAGTTAGTCATTAGGCAGATCTTATTAGTGATCCGCGGGATTTAAAATTATGAATTTATTTGTCCCTGGGGTCCGAAAGGTTGGTGACCCCTGGTCTAAACCAATGAAGCTCCATTGGATGGTTAATGATTGATAACTATCAGTTCTAACCAGCCAAGGACTGGAAGAAGAGCAGTGCCCAAAGAAAACTGAGTGAGAACATGGCTTTTGGTAGAATAGAAAAGGCTCCTAAAGTAAGATCCATCTGAGTGTTTGAAGGGAGGAAAAAAATCATCACTTTTTAACTCTTGTCAGGATTCCAAGTAACACCCCCACTTCCAATTGGCCTGGAAGCCATCTTTTTTATTGGATCTTCAGGCCTGCCACTTGTATTGCCACCAAAATTTCTCCATTCTGAATGTTTACATTTATATTATAAAGAAAGAAAGACAGTCAGTTTTTCATCTTTTTGCTCTAAAAGATTTTTTAGCAATTTATCTGATCCCGTGTACTGCTAATGTATTTCAAACATTAGTTCTTTTAGTAAGTTTCCAAAGTCTGATGTCAGCATACTGCATGGGATGATCTGTTTTATTAATTGAAGCAGAGGTTCTTTGCCTAACAATCTGTTTCTAAATTGGGAGAATGTATTCCCATTTTTAATTTTTTTTTCTATTTTCTCTCCCCCCCCCACACACAGTTTCTTTACAATTTCATGTTGCCTTCAGATATTTCACAAAACAGCTTTAGAATCTAATGAAAGGCATTAATAAATAAAAGGAAAATAAGCCTAGATGTATTTTTGGAAGAAAAAAAAAGGTGTAGCGTAGGTTAAAACGTAACTTCTTGTACTTATTATTCTAAAGGTCCCTGGAAGAGGACATAAAAAACCCCAGACATTTCATGAGAGGTCTATCATTAGCAATAACTTTACGGCAAAGAGCTGAATATAAAGAAACTGAAGATGATATTGAAAAAACAATGTCTGATTATCAGTAATAATCCTGAAGAAACTCTAGTTTCTTTAGGATTCTCCCTCTTCCTTTGTGATTACAATCTTGGCAGCAAAACTGGGATGAATTTACGGATTTTATTTATTTTCCTTAAGCTTCGTTGCCATTCTCCTCAGATACAATGGATCTCGCAGAGCTCCTGTGGAAGAACTGACTTTGCAATTCTCCACATGATTTAGAAGCCTGGAAAATCAGGCTTTTAAATCCTGGGAAATGTAGTTAGAACCAGAAAGCTCTTTTTGACAGAAATCACTCTGGCAGCTGGAGGGATAGTTGACATGGTGGTAATATACCATACCCATTCTCCAACTGAGCTTCTAATCATATGGGAGAAGAATGTGAACATTTAAATATGGTTTCTGTAATGAATTAGTTAAATTAATGGATAGCTAGACAGCTAGACAGCTAGACAGACAGACAGATGATAGATGATTGCTAGATGATAGATAGATATAGACCATAAGAGGAATATTTAAACTTGTTTGAAGCCTGAGGGCTTCAGAATCAGCCTTTGATGGGTATTCCTCCAAAGTAAATCAGGTCAGAATAAATTCAGTGAATTGCATTTCACTGAAATTCCATGTCATTCATTAAATGAAAATTTTTGTGCAAAGGAATATACTTAATTATGTTTGCTGAATGGTTGTATAAGAAGCGTTGCTGGAAGGCAACAATTGATTGGCTCTCTTGTGACTGGATAAGTCTATTTTGAGTGCTGTAAAGTTTTTGGAACCATATCTGTCCTTGGGAAAACTTGGCCATCCTGTGCTCTAATAGGAATAAAGTGTGTTAAGGATATATTTTTTTTTTAATTTGATTTATAAGCCGCCCTTCTCCGAAGACTCAGGGCGGCTTACAATGTGCTCAGCAATAGCCTTCATCCTTTTGTATATTTATACAAAGTCAGCTTATTGCCCCCACAAACTGGGTCCTCATTTCACCTACCTTAGAAAGGATGGAAGGCTGAGTCAACCTTGAGCCTTGGCGAGATTCGAACCCTGCAGTAATTGCAGGCAGCTGGTCTTAATAAGCTTAATAACAGGGTGCCTTAAACCTCTGTACTACCAAGGCTCTTTATTGATATTGTTGTTGTTGTGTTACCAACCAGCAGAGTGTAGAGCACAGAGAAACGTTGCTGAGAGCAATGAATAAGAGATGTGCAAACTGGTTTATCAAAAGTTTACTTTATAGTGAAAAAACAAAAATCTTCTTACCACACAAACAGTAGTTGGTTAGAATAACAAACTCACTCTGGTTCACAAACCATGATGGTAGCAGATCCATCCAACGATGATAGCACAATGGTAGCAACTCCACACACTATGGTAGCTTATCATCAACTGAATACATTACAGTACCTTTCTTAAATACGTTTACAACCAGTGATTATCTAATTACAGCATGACTCAGCATTACAATGAATCAGCAGGAAAACTTTAAAGTCACACAATACATATTCATATTAAAGTCACAGAATACATGTATTACCTGGACAATTTGTTAGGCTCCATTTTTTAAATGTTTCTTAGTAGGACAGAATTCTAATCCTATTAATTATGTTTTAGAATTGAAAATCCAGTCAGAATTTTTATTTATTCAGACCTACGGACATCAAGGTATTTGACTTCATGACATACAAGTTGGGTCTAATATTGAATTTTAATTTCTTTAAATGATTAAAAAAAAACCCATGAAAAACAAAAAGAACATACTTGGAGGAATTTTTTTTCAAGCATTTCCTGGAACCATCATGTGACACAGATTGACCAAGAAACGGTCACTCCAGGAAATGCTTGAGCAAATAATACTGGAGGCTGATGCTTTTCTAAATTGGTAAGGAGTTTCTTAATCATCTCTTAAATCTTTTAAAATAAGTCAAATTACAAATATCTAGCTTCTATTGTGTGAGTTTGAGTCAGCATTGATTCCTGGAAACTGCCTGGATGAGTCCCTGCAGTATTCTTGGAAAGTTTTTGGAACTGGTTTGCCATAACCTTCTTCCTAGGGCTGAGAAAAAATCGCTGGTCTAACGCTGTCCTACTGGTTCTATGCCTAAGGTGGGACTACAACTCCCAGCCTCCTGATTTCTAGCCTGATGCCCTAAGCACTACACAAAATTGGTTCAAGAAGAAAGGAAAGGAAAGGAAAGGAAAGGAAAGGAAAGGAAAGGAAAGGAAAGGAAAGGAAAGGAAAGGAAAGGAAAGGAAAGGAAAGGAAAGAAGAAAAGAAAAGAAAAGAAAAGAAAAGAAAAGAAAAGAAAAGAAAAGAAAAAAGAAAAGAAAAGAAAAGAAAAGAAAAAAGAAAAGAAATTAAAGCCTTTAAGTCAGAATTGACTCTTGGATACTGCCTGAACAAGTCCATACAGTTTTGCTGGCTAGATTTCTGATGTGATTTGCCGTTGCTTCCTTTTTAGGGCTGAAGGTCATCCAACTGGTTTTGTGCCTAAATCAGGATTAGAACTCGCAATCTACCAGTTTCTAGGTTTGTACCTTAAATATTGCACCAAACTGGCTCTCATCTAGTCTCTACCACAGATTTTTATTTGGGAAAGGCAGACATTAATCAGATTTTATTCTTGCAAGCATTATTCTTACTGGGGGAATGTAATATTCAGTTTCTACTTTTGCCAAGATTACATTCTCTCTCTTTTTTAAACCTCTCCACTGGAGTGGATTCAGTCCAACCCTTCACATACCAAATATGTAGACATACCCGCCCACCCACACCCACACACTACACTACTGTACTTATTTTTGTGTTACTACATACTCCTTATTTCCATGATTCCATATTTCCACTGGTCTCTCCACATCATTTACAATAAGAGAAATGTGGATATCAGTAATTTCAGGATGTGTGAAAGTTCCAACAGACATAATAGAACAAGGGTGGGCAATTATGAAGATTTCAACTCCCAGAATTCCTGAGCCTGCCACAGGTTGTAAAGTTGCCCACCCTTGTAATAGACGATGAGTTATGTTTTTGCAAATTTCAGCAGAAGACATGCACTCAGTATAAAACCTAATTCTGGCATCTCTAATGTGGCTCTTAGTATTTCCATTAATATTATATATTATTATATATAATATATTATTCCATATACAGTACATTGATAAAGATATGGAAAAGCCAGTGTGCTACAAAGCACCTGCTTCTACCAGCATCCATACTTCCAGGTATGCTTCTTTAGAATTTATCCACAATTTATTTTCAATAATAATAATAACCTTTATTGTCACTGCACAACATATGCACAATGAGATTGGTGGAGGTCCCTCAGTGCACCCCCCAACACAATAAAACTCACAGTGAAGACAGAAAATCCCTAACCTAATGAATCATATTAACAAACACCCAAAATACCCAAAAATGTGCCTTTTATTAGATTGAAAATATTTGGATTTATGCACTAATCCAAAATACTTGGATTAGTGCATCCCATTGATTTTCTGGAAGTAACAACTGAGATTGAATTCTCCATTCTTCCAATCAGAAAATGTTTCCTATTGCAGGTTTATAGAGGAAGGGAAAAGATATAAAATTCTGCTGATATCACTTTGGGATAAGCTAATGTGAAGAAAAATGCAAAAGTAGAGGTATAAATCAAAAATAGGAGGGGAAAATGTAAAAATAAGGGGATAAATAAAAAAAAATAGGGGGAAAATGATTTCATGTGAGAACAGGAACAAAGATACACCATGCAATCATCAAGAAGTTAGCTGCTTCTTCTTTCAGTTTTTCCATTAATTTAAGCTGCCTTTCAAACTGTCGCATACATCTAAAAATTGCTTTACCTATGGCCATTTATTTGACAGAAAAGATACTGATTTTAATCTGAGGACAGATTAAAATGCCATCAGAACTGTTATAATGCTCACAATAGGATAACATTTAAGGGCTTGGAGGCAGTGGTGCGATTCAACCAGTTCGCACCACTACGGGAGAACCGGTTGTTAACTTTCTGAACAGTTTGGCAAACTGGTTGTTGGAAGAAATCATTAGGGCACAGAACTAGTTGTTAAATTACTTGAATCCCACCACTGCTTGGAGGCAGTGTTGAGACGGGGTGAAAAAAGATATGCTTTCCAAAGGCTCAACCCAAACATGGTTCACATTAATTTATCTGCATGTTGTCAGGAGCCTCTCTTATTACTGTCTGACAACTTTTATTGATTTGTCTTCAACGTGTTGTGTAATAATGGGATAATTAATAGATAATTACAGAATAGATGAATTTTAGCAGCTTGGAATACTGGGCTCATGAGCCTACTGCTATTATTGCATGAAGTCGAATATGCTGCAAGCCTTATTGGGAAAATTGAATTAGGTAAAGGTGCTACAACTAGAAGATCCCTTGTTTTAAGTAATAGTACCTTTTCCTAGGTAAGGTTGAAAGACTTCAGCTTTTGAATATATTTTTGACTATATTTTGATTGGCTGTATGAAGGTGTTCTCCTAAATGGCATGATTTGTTGTCAGGGAAATAACTGAAGATATGTAGGTCACAATGTAAATGCCAAGGGCAAAGCTTGCATTGTGGCATTGCAACACATTTCACACCCACACTGTGGGTACAAACAGACACTTGCGTTCCCATAGTTTGCATATTCAGTGTAGGAACATTGTCTTTTAATTCAATTTTAGTAGTGATGTGTTACACATTTTCTTACACTAACCAACTATATTGTGCATATTATTATCATCACCATCATCATCATCACTACCTTCATTATCCTATGATGACAATGACAATGGTGACGATGATGACAATACTGCTCCTTCTGTCCCTCAACTCTGAAAACAACTGAGAAAAGATGGCTAAGGAGATATTTTCAATATCAGGTTATTCTGCGAGGCTCAGTTTTCCAATAATAGCAGTTAAAGTTATAGATATCTTTGTGTGTTATTTTATAGACTTTAGAAATGAATCTTCATGAGAAGCAGCAATCCTATGGGCAAAATCTAAGAAAATATGACTCTTCTAACTTGGTTCCTTAAAAATGAATAGGATCTAACTGAACTAAAATGCGCAGCCAAGTGCTTATTTTCTCTTTGAATGGACGTTTTGATGTTGGGGTTGTTTTCCTTCAAAGTAGATAGATTTACATCAGCCAGAAATTAAACCAATTGACACATTTTGATGATAGCACTAATTCTTACTGTTCTCCAATTGTTACTAGCATGAAACTGATTTAGAATGCTATTAAAAGAAAGATATGAATATTTCTTCTACAATTGCTATTTACTGAATATTGCTCTCTCTCTCTCTCTCTCTCTCTCTCTCTCTCTCTCTCTGTGTGTGTGTGTGTGTGTGTGTGTGTCTGTGCATCTGTGCATCTGTGTCTGTGTGTGCCCACGTGTGAAGCCAATTTAGATATTTCATTTCAATTGTTGCTCTGGTTAAGTCATTAGTAAGTGAGTCCCCAGGGAGAAATATCTTATTGCAATGGAGGTGATATTTGACATTAACCAAATGCCATACTTTTTGATAGAAGAAGTCAAATTAATCTTAGAATGCAACATGAACAGAGTTAATTTCCTAGGAGGCAGAAAATACAAGAGTCATTCTGATGACATTTTGATTATAGCCTCAAGTCACAGGGAACTTATTTAACCTCCTTTTTTGTGCATATAATTTATTGCTTTTATATTTGTTAGATTTTTCGGAACCTTACCTGATGTTTCCAATTTCTTCTAGTTGCTAAGTTATCTTAAATAAAGAGGTGTTCTGTTAGATTTGTAATCTGATTTCATAAGATTATCACATCCATCCAATTTTACAAGAGGTTCTCTTTTGATATTTAATAAGTGTGCTTTAAAAAGCATGTTCAGATTAATGTGCCAAATAATGCCTTTATAAAATCCATATTTTATTCAGATTGTTCTCAAATATAATGCTGAAGTTTGACTGATCTGCACATGGTGGGATGCGAAACATGGGCATCATCTAAGGGTTCTGAACAGAAGAACTGCCATGCGATAAATATGTTTGAAAGGCACTGATTCTGTTTTGGATTTCAGACAATCCAAGGCCCCTTCAAATTGTGTGGTTTTCAATTATTATTCTTATCTAGGTTCCCAAATCTAAGTCCAGAAGGTTTGAATCCTGTGACTGCATTGCTGATTTCTAAGTCTTTAATCAGCTTGTATGTTGCTTTAGTGTGTTGAGCTTTGACAGCTGACATTGACACATTAAAAAAATGTGCTGCCACTGCTGTTTATGGACTGAATTTGGATTGATTCTTGACTGGTATTGCTGAAGTCAGATTCAGGATACAGAAATTGGAGAGTGTCCTTCTCTCTCTCTCTCTCTCTCTCTCTCTCTCTCTCTCTCTCTCTCTCTCTCTCTCTCTCTCTCTCTCTCTCTCTCTCTCTCTCTCTCTCTCTCCATATGTGGGCATGTGTGAGTACGTATGTGTGGATCTGTGTATCCTAATTATTTCCTAATATAGATAGATATAAAGAAAAATAGATATAGATGATATATGTATATAGATGGATGGATGGATGGATGGATGGATAGACAGATGATAGAAAGATAGATAGATAAATAGATAGATAGATAGATAGATAGATAGATAGATAGATAAAAAGATAGATAGATAGATAGATAGATAGACACCCTTTTCCCTGAAAATAAGATATCCCCTGATAATAAACCCAATTGTGCTTTTGAGCACATGCGCTAAAATAAGCCGCCCCTTGAAAATAAGCCCTCCCCAAAAATATTTAAACACATTTGCAGCCGGTCCTGGCCATTTCCTCTGGTTGGAGTTAGGGAGACAGAGCTGGAAAGCAGGTAACACGGCAAGAGGAGTCCCAACTTGCTCCACGTGCCCCAAAATAATAAGACCTCCCCGAAAATAAGGCCAAGCGCTTATTTCAGGGTTCAAAAAAAATATAAAACACGGTCTTATTTTCGGGGAAACACGGTAGATAGATAGATAGATAGATAGATAGATAGATAGATAGATAGATAGATAGATAGATAGATGATGATAGATAGATGATAGATAGATAGAAGAGAGAGAGAGAGAGAGAGAGAGAGACAGACAGACAGACAGACAATGGGATTAGCCCACCACCAGCCCCAAATGTCATTTATAGAACCAGGAATGAAACTCATGCAGGAGACTGAGACTTTTTTTCTCTGCTACTGCTTCCTCTTTAACTTTCAGAAAGAAATTAAGCGTTGAGGGACAGGGAGCGCCCTCAGACAAACCAATGCTTTACCCTTGCTCTAAAAGGTGATTGGCATATAAACTGCACTCCAAAAAAGCCTCACAATCACTACAGCTCTGATGGAAATTGTTACAGGTCAAAGAATTGTTTGGACTAGATGATCATTCTCTTGCCCTACTCGCTCTATAGCACACAATTCAGATTATGTTCCATCAAAGGGTTCTTTTTCAAATGCTTCACTTTCCATCGAAGTGTTTTTTTTTTAATGTGTTGCTATTTTCAAAATGCATTTCATTCCGCACAATATTTCAGATGCACTCTGCCTCCTTCCCTTCCTCATGACAGCACAGAGTAACCTAGGGACCTAAATAAGTACAGGATTCCAGATCTTCTGGTCTTTCTTTTTGTAGAAAGATGAATGCCTGTGGGTGTTGCTTTTCAATTATCACACCAAATACATGGACTTTAAGGGGAGATGTCAGCAAGAAGGACAAGGACAAATACCAACAGCCCTGAGGATGTCCATTCCATGCATTTCACAGAATGAAATGCACAGAACTAATTTATGAATAGGATAATCGGTGGATGAAGAAAGGGCCTTGTACAGCCTGGCAAAGCAAAGGTATAGATCCGTGATGGTGAACCTATGGCATGGGTGCCACAGATGGCATGTGAAGCCATATCAGTGGGCATGCGAGCTCAGCTCCGGCACGCATGCATGTGCTGGTCAGCTGATTTTTGGGCCTTCTGGGCCCACCAGAAGTCAGGAAAAACACTGTTTCCTGCCTCCGGAGGGCCTCTGGTGGGTGGGGAAGGCTGTTTTCACCCTCCCCAGGCTCCTAGAAAGGCTCCGGAGCCTGGGGAAAGCGAAAAATGGGCCTACCGGGCCCACCGTGCCATCGCATGCCAAAAGCAGGGGGAGCACGGGGGGGGGGCACATAGAATTATGGATGTGGGCACGCGTGCGTGTGACCCGACCATGCTCCCCTCGCTTTTGGCACACGATGGCAAAAAGGTTAGCCATCACTGGTATAGATTAATATAGACATTCTGCCTTTCACTCATGTTTTCCATATTTTTGGACAAAATGTCAGTGTTGTCAACAATAGTGCTGAGGGCACACAGTGTCATTTGGCTCTAAACAAAACTGAATTTGAAAAATTTGGGAAAGAAATACATAGAAGAAGTGTGCTATAATATATCTAAGACTGAAAGTAAAAGGGAAAATTAACATACGATTTGCAAACCAATCATAAGTGACAAATCAGACATATTGGGCTCATTTTGGAATAAGTCATTGCAGGAATAATTTATCTTCACAACTGAAAAGAGACAATGACTAGGAAAAAAAAATGCTGGTACTAACATTTTCTTCCATTTTTTCCCAGTATTGGGAGAAAGAGGCATTATGTTAAAATACAAAATTCCTTTCCTGATACCCTAAACATGTGACAGATAAGAAAAAGCAGGCCTAAAAAACACTGTAAAATTACACTGTATAGGATTATGCCTTCATGGAATATGCAGCAGCTGCCACACTGAATAAATCTATGTTTTTCATTATAGTTTTAGTGCACATTTAAGACACATTATAGGAGCAAAGAAGCATCAAAGAGAAAGGAGTATAGGGAAAGGGAAGCATATTAGATTTAGCAAGTAATCACATCAACTGTTAATGTATGAGTGTATTTTGTGAAAAGAGAGAAAGATGTACCTCTGCTGCCATCATGGGCTTTCTGGAAAGCCATTTTTCCTTGGGAAAAAAAGTATTAGTACAAATTTTGCTAGGTTTGTTTTCCTAATGCAAGCATATTTTGTCTTTTTTATTATACATTTTTACAACTAGACTCATTTCCCTTTGCAGCAGTCTCATATAGTACAATGGCTGGGAAAATAATTTACTTCATTTGTCTTCTTAATGGATGGGCATTGCTTTGTCTGTTGTGTGAGTTTTACACCGATGGTTACCTCTTTCAGGCATTGTCCAATAAAGGTCATATTATTTGCCACTAAGGGCCTTCCTGAGCAAGAACAAACCATGAGACCAAAATGTCACATTAGGAATAAAGGCTAAAATATTAAATTCAGCAGAAAGACAGGTATTGGGTCCTGTCAAAGTCCTCATAGCCCAGCGCAAATGATAAGCTGATTGGCAGTTATATTAATTTCTTAACTGTAGTATCAGATAAGGTGTTCAGAGACATCAGGATTTTTCCTCGCCTTCAAATGCAGTCTCCACTGTCTTCCTTCCCCTCTATAATGTACTACATTCAATGCCATTAATGGAGATTTTATTCACACACGACACACACACACACACACACACACACACACACACGTGTGTGTGTGTGTGTGTATGTGAATTTATTGTCATGAAAACTTTAAAAACATTCAGAAAGTTGCATATTCCCTACTCACAACATCATTTGTATATTCCCTACTCACAACATGTCCTCTATATCTTTACTGTTGCTTTAGCCATTTCTCCAATAATATGGAATCAATAGTTTATGTCAAATGCATTTTCAAGCATTTCTGTCATTGAAATTCCAATAAGCCGTTTATGGAGACCAAAGACAGGAGAAGTCAGTATTGCAAATTTGTTTGATTCTTAAGACATCCTTTCTTAGAAGACCACAGAAATATCCGAAAATACTTATTTGGTGCAGAAGTATGATTTCTCAGCCAATCAAGTAATCCGGTCATCCTTTTATTCCTAAAATGAGTGGGGCTCAACAAATTGGAGGTGTTTTTTTTTAAAAAAAGATTTATGGGATATTTCAAAGGGGAAACGGACCACCTTAAGTCTTGTAGAAGGTAGTAGATGATAACCATGCCACCTTTAAAACATCTCAAGTCTTCAGTACATCTGGAGGATCCTAAGGGGCAATTTGTTTACTTTAAGCCTCTGTAGTTTATTCTTGCCCACCCATGTAAACATCTCTTTCATCTTCACACTGCTTATTTAAAAATAGCTGGTGCGTTACACCCTACCAGACTCATTCTGTGCACCTGGATGAATTCCACAGTGCTTTTATTAGGTTGAAAACTTTCCTTTTTAATGGATCCCAGTAACTGAATAAACTTTGCACATCCAGAACATTTAATCACAAGTGTCAGCCTATGATTCTGCCTATGAGCTGGAAAATGGTGGCTATACCAATTGCATTTTCAAAGTAAGAGATGTAACATCTTTTACAGTTTCTCTACTAAGCAATGAACCAATATAGTCAAGGCAATGTATCTAGTTGAAAAATATGTTGACCTAAACTCGTACAATCTCCATTTTAAAAAAGAGTTAGAAAATATGGGATAGAAAATCAAGTGTCTAACGAGTGAAGGATCATTGCGGTGAATGGATCAACATTAGACAAGAAGATGCTGGATCTGTAAGATTTCTCTTTCATATGTCAGAGACAGTACACTTATCAAATTTTTAGGGGCTATAAAACCTTGCTTGCTGAGTGAGAGGAATAAGGCACCTGATGGATCATAAGCAACCAACTTGCTAGGAAACTTTTCCACTGGTGAATTATTTTTGTAGTTAAGAGGTTTTAGGAAGCCAATGATTCTCTATCTCCCATTTATCAACAGCTTAGCCTTGAACTTCTTTCACTGTGGAGAGTGAACATTTTATCTGTATATCTTTCCTCTTTTAAGGCATCCAAACATGAATCCTCAGAATGTCAGTGAATATTACTATATCTGTCTCATTTTCTGACAAAAACAAATCAAAATGAAAATACAGAGTTTATAAATCAACTTCAATTTAAGGATTTGCATAACCAAAATCAAGCAAGTATCTTTCTTAAAGCATATTTGCAACTATCTGCTTATATCAAATTGAAAAAAACACAAATACTTCTAGGATGATAATTACAGTTTGTTAACAGCCTATAAAAGCAAGCATAAAAGCAGAATATTAGCTTTCTAGTAAAATTCAAATTTGATTTCTAGAGATTTTCCTTTACTTTTACTTAATAATTTATATTTCCTGAAATAAGCAAATGTTATCTTTTTAACTCATTTAAACATAATCCCAAATGCTTTTTTTCACTTAGGGCTACAAATAAATACATTTCCTTTCTTAAAAGCAAATCAATTTCTTCAAATTCTGTTTAAACAAATAATATTCTGGTCATCCGAGTCTAGGTCAGTAATCTGCTGCTTTTTCTTTCTAAATAGTGTTATGCTTTTGCAACAACATATATTTATGGTTTTATGATTCCTAGTTTCTGTTTTTCTGTACTTATAGTACAAATTCTCTTTGCAGAAAGATTTCTTAATTCTCAGAACAAATCCTTCAGTTATGTATTAGATCAGTGTGGATTTCAAAAATTTTTGCTACCGGTTCGGTGGGTGTGGCTAGGTGGGGGGGCATGTGACTGAGTGGGTGTGGCCAACTTGATGTCACTCACGGCACACTCACTCAGTCACATAAGCCCCCCCCCACCTAGCCATGCCCACAAGAAAAGGTAGGGGTTCTTTTGGAATTTCCACCTATCTACCCCCGCCCTCCCTTCACCAGTCACCCTGTTTCTCTCCTTTAACAGCCCCAGCCCTAGCCTTTCTTCCTCCCCCACCTCCACCTCTTTGTTCGGGCTGCTTACCTTCCATGGCAGCTGGTCCAGAGTCCAGAAGGCAAGCTGACCAGAGTTTTTGGTGGCCTCCAGCCAACCGCTGCTGCTAGAAAGCGGCTGGCAAAGAAGCCTCCCAAGCCACCGAAAAGTACCAGAGGTCGCGGAAAAAGCTGCTGCCGTTGCCTCCATGTTCTTCGCGCATGCGCATACCATTGAACTTGCAAGGCAATGGGATATGCGTTCATGAAGAACATGGCGGCGATGAACATGGCAGGCGGGGCGAGTGAGCACGACCGGGGGAATGGTTCAGAGGCGTGGCCAGCCGGCCATCACTACCGGTTCGGTGACCTTGGCCAAATTTCCGCCAGCAGTTCGCGCAAACCAGTGCGAACCAGCTGAATACCACCTCTGTTATTAGATGTAATATTTTAATTAATGAACCATTTATTTGAACATATCTAATAAAATTACCTGTGTTTCTCCGGGTTCTGTTATAACATGTTGAGCAAAAGTGAAGCTGCAAATTGTGGCAGATTTGTGACACCAACATTTTCTTTTCATAATTCACCTATGAATAGAATAGAATAGAATAGAATAGAATAGAATAGAATAGAATAGAATAGAATAGAATAGAATAGAATAGGATAGAATTTTGTCATTTTGAATGTATACTAATCGGCATACATTAAAATGAAATTATGTTGCATACAGCTCTCAAAGGGTCTCCACCTCTAATATAAACATAAACACGACAAGATAAATAAATAAATGCAGAAGTATGCATGTACCCACATATATTATATGACATGGAGAAACAATAGTCTAGTTCAGATGTATACATGTACATGGCAAGAGAAACAAATATTACAAGTTTACCAGATGGATGGCATAGGAACAAAAGCTGTTACAGAATCTGGAAGTCCTGCTAGAAATACTTTGAAACCTCCTGTATGCTTTTTTGTACTTTTTTGGTATGTTTACATACCACCTTCCTTATTTTTACAAATAAATCAAGGTGGTAAACAAACTTTCCCCCTCCCATTTTCTCCGCAACAACAACCCTGTGTGTTGGGTTGGGCTGTGAGAGAGGGAGTGATTGACCCAATAGGAAGACCAATATAGGAATATATAGGAAGATCAATTTGCTTTTTGTATATTGTTCTAAATCTAAAATTAGCATACAATATTTTCAGGTGAAATGCATTGTCTGTATGACAACTAAATGTGGCAAGGTTGGAATCAAAACAGTTTTCCTTGAAACCAGACTAGATGGTTACCATAAGTGACAGGTAACAGGTCTTCCATCCACACTACAGAGATACTTTTTACCTATGGCACCATTTGGGCAGGAGAATAGGGTGTAAGAATTTGAATCTCAAGTTCATTATAAATAGAGTTTGCATTTGCTACACAGTAATCACTTGAGGCCTTTGAACTATGGTGCTGGAGAAGATTCCTGCGAGTCCCTTGGACTGCAAGGTGATCAAACCGGTCAGTCCTAGAGGAGATCAACCCTGACTGCTCTTTAGAAGGCCAGGTCCTGAAGATGAAACTCAAATACTTTGGCCACCTAATGAGAAGGAAGGACTCACTGGAGAAGAGCCTAATGCTGGGAACAATTGAGGGCAAAAGAAGAAGGGGATGGCAGAGAATGAGGTGGCTGGATGGAGTCCCTGAAGCAGTCAGCATGAGCTTAAATGGTCTCTGGGGGATGGTAGAGGACAGGAAGGCCTGGAGGAAAGTTGTCCATGGATTTGCGATGGGTCAGATACAACTTCACAACTAACAACAATCACTGATTAATTTCATTACTTCTTGCAATAAATTTATCAGACTGAAACCTTGAGTCCCTGCTGACATCATTTCCATGTCTTGTGTCTGGCAGGAGAAATTTGACATTATGTTTTTTTAACATTTATAGGTGGTTTTGTCACAGTTTGAGGATGATGGGAGAACTGTTTGAGTATTAAAGGTGGGATAGAAATTAACTTGTATTCTTCTTTTCTAGAATAAAGGGCTGAATTTGCTTCAGGAAAATATGCAGACCAATAAAGCAATTATTCTGTGACAATTCAGAAGAAAGTACACAAATTTCTAGAAATAAACAAGATATTGTTCAGAGTTATTCAATTAAAACAAACTGATTCAAAATTAAATAATCTTTGTTTTTTGTTTTAAAAATAATTCAACTAATCATTTGACTGATTTTGTGGAAGTTCTTTAACTTGTAGTCTTCTAACATATTCATACATTTTAAGAAATAGGATTAACTGTAATCAGCATGGTTTCTAATGGTTTCTAAATGAGTTAGAAAATAACAGTATTTTAGCATTAAGTGGTGTTAGATAAAGCTGTTGAAAAAAATCTATCCATATAAAATGTTTTTTTTTTAAAGATACAAGATGATGGAATTTTTCAAAATGACATTCTCAGTGGATTTTCAGTGGATATAATAGAGATTTCTACAAAATGGTTGGCCTCAGAAGAGGACTTTTCTATTCACAAAATGGCTTTCATTTTATGGGTTATACCCAGGCACAAGATATTTATTTACTAGATGATTTTTCCCTTCTATTACTCTTGTCTGTTGAGATTAATCTTGTTCCTTGTGATCTCAGTTTATCTTGTCTCTTTTCTGAGTAACTAGGCATACTTCCCAGCAAAGTGTGGGATTGCATCCATTTTCTTTCTTTCCTTTGTGATGCTCATTTGTGTATGCAAAGATGATGCTAGAGACTAGTTAGCAGTTCAGCATGACACCTTTTTAAACATTGAAATAATGTTTCTTTGAAGTCTTGTTGATTCCTGGTGACTGCCTGAATTAGTCCTTGCACTTTTGCTTGGCAAGTTACTGGCAGTGGGGTTGCTATTGCCTCCTTCCTAGGCCTGAGAGTGAGTGAGGTCCAACTCACCCAGCTGGCTTTGTGCCTAAGGCAGACTAGAACTCACAGTCTCCCAATTCCTAGCCCAGTGCTTTAACTATTACACCAGATAGGCTCCTGTTGAAGGAATATAAACTCAGTATTAGACATCTGGTGTTCTTCAAATAAAACAAGCAGAAGCCAGGAACATTCAACTTTCTGGAGGATACATTTTTAAAACAGATGGTTCTTCAGGGCATTATTATTTTGTAATAATGCCTGCAGTAAAAAAAATGTTAGCCTAATTTAATAGGAAAAAAAATAATATCAGGGAAATCATGGGTAAAGCTACTTCTGCTTTTTACTGAAGACATCCTATATTAGACTTTTATTTACTTTTATTGAAACATGCCAGTATTATTGAAATCTACCACCTAAAAGGATTTATTGTTCACTTCTTTTTAAAGATACTATTGGAGAAAGGAATACAGTATTTGGTTTTTTAAACATTTCAGGGAGATCTCACTAAATTGTGAAGAAAAAGGAAGAACAAAAATGCTTTTAGTACTAATTACATAGATGTGAATTAAGCTGGAGAAAATTAATTTATGGAGACTATCATTAAAATAGGGTGTCAAACTGAATAGTTAGGGAATAGGTTCTAAAAGAATTATTGGCACTTATTGTATTTCGTATTATTAATATAGTACAGTAACTTCCATTCAATCTGACAAAAATGTTATATATAACATTTTCAAAAAGACAGGAGGAGGAGGTGGAGGAAAAAGGGAGGGAAGATGGAAGGAAGGAAGGAAGGAAGGAAGGAAGGAAGGAAGGAAGGAAGGAAGGAAGGAAGGAAGGAAGGCAGACTTCGTGCTTAATTGTGATGTCCCAAAAAGAGTTGGCATCCTTGGAAAATAATGGGATGTTGACATTTGGCTAAACATACCGAAGAGAAGCTTCAGATAGTACCTACCAGACAGCATGTACCCTATCCTTTATTTTAAAAATATTTTGCCTGGTTGCCAAAACAGTAATTCTATGTAAAGACACATAAAACTTAGATTGCTCTCCAGACTGCAGTTATCATTAAAATTATTTCTCAGAAATTATTATTCCTATTTCTTCTATAATTATCAAGGAAATATGATTTGATTCAACATTGCTCCTCCAGTTATATTTATCTGGATTGCTCTGGGCAGGATAGAAAGAAGAAATTCAGAGCAGATTAATCCAATGCTAACTGGGAAGAGATTTGGTGACCAGTGCTGCCCCTTTCCAAATCCTGCTGGCTTGTTATGGTGATTAAAGAAATCTTTAATTTCTAGAGAAAATTGTGTGAGTCTCAGGGAAATGTTAGGAAATGAGGAGTCTTCGAATTCATGTAACTGATACCTATGAAATATTCCTCTTTACTTTCCCAAACTGATTTCTCAGTGCAATGTCAGAACTTGTTCCATATTTTCAAGTGAAACAGACAGCTGGGTCTGCTTTTTCTCCATTTTTGTCAGGCTGCCTGCCTGCTTCTCCCACTCCAGTTCAAAGAGATGCCATTGAACCCAAAGATGCATTTATTTCACTTCCGACAATTCTCAATGTAGTGTTTGTTCAGTTGTGGGGTATCATTAAAAAAAAAGAAGAAGAGCAAACAAGGCATCATTTTCTCTCCGGGTTTTTTTTTCAAAAGTTATTCTACATTTATGTTAATATTCATACCTTTTCAAAACGTGAATATCTACGTACTTTTGAAAAATAAACCCAGCAGATGTATTTCTGCAACAATTCTTATGAACGTCATCTTTCAAAAGAAAACTCCATATTTTAATATTTTTACATATAGTCTGATCATGCTGCTTTTCTCAGATGCTAATTATTGTTAAGTTGGTCCACCACACACAGTCAGCCAGATGTGTAGACTGGATTTGGCATTTTTATCCAACTTTGGAGTGCTTCCCAAGGACCTAGGATAGGCAGATGTTGTTGCTTGATGGTGTTAAAGGTTGTAGGATGTAACCTATTCAGAGTAAAGGTGCCTTTTGCATTGACTGACAGTGATTTTGCTACATGGGACTTTTTTTCCAGTCGTCCTGCAGTTGTTGGCCAAATTATTATTATTTATATGGCATTGTATGTATTAACAGATTGCCAGTCATAAGATGATGAATGTTACACCCTCAACATGTGAAAGGCAAAGCACTGCTGGGTTTCGTCACTCAAAAGAGGGTGATGAGTTGATATGTGAAGAAGGTACAGAAGAGGCTGTACTTCCTGAGAATGCTCAGGAAGATAAATCTATCTCAGCATCTACTTCTGTCCTACTATCGCAGCACTATTGAGAGTGTCTTGACATACGGCATTCTTGCATGGTACGGGAGCAGCGGACAAAAAAGCTCTACAGAGAATCATTAAAACTGCCCAGAATATCATCGGATTCCAGCTACCAGCCCTGGATGATATCTTCGAATCTCGCTATTTGAGGAAGTTGCATAACATTCTCAGAGACTCTTCCCATCCTGCTTACAATCTTTTTGGACTGTTGCCTTCTGGCAGAAGATACAGAACAATTAAAACTCGGACCACACATTTTCTGAATAGGTTTTATCCCAGAGCAATAATTGCACTCAACAGTGAACTAAAGGGCCACCATCAGTGAGCTGTTGTGTAGATGTTTGGTTGGTTTAGGGGTGGGGAATTGTGATGGGTAGAAGTGTGTTTGGGGATTGTTATATGTGTTGGACCTGGTCTTTGTGTGTTAAGTGAATTTTGTTGTATGGGTATACTGTGTATACACGTACAATGACAATAAAGTTATTATTATTATATCTGCCTTGCAATTCCCTAAAACCTTCCTTTTCCTGCCCAAAAGCATCTGGTTTTCTACTCAATTCTCAAAATAATTGAGAAGGTCCTACTCATTTCTTCATGTTTTTGGCTTAGTTTATAGCTGGAGATGTTGGAAAGACTACGGTTGGTATGGTTGCTTAAATTATTTTGGTACCTGTGCTATTTTTTCAATCATTCTGCAGCACCACTCGTGGGTTCCTTTCTTAAAATGCATGTCGCTATTGAATAGTCTCACTCTCACTGCTACTCCTTTCAACTAAACATCAAATTCTGTTATCCTCTCTTCTTACCCTTTTCATTTGTTCTTTCTTTCTTGTGATGCCTCCATTGCCATTATCAATTTTTTCACCTTTGAGCCCATGTAGGTGAATTCGGAGGTTTCTGTTGTGCCCTGCTCTTTGTGAAATGTTTTTGTGTGCCTGAGACCTCCTCCTCACAGCCTTCAAAATCATCACGATGCCTTGAAGGCTTGTTAATGCATTCAGGTTCTGGCTGAACATGAGCTGCTGCCCTCTGTGCTCTTGTCTCTCCTATTTTTATGTCCCGCGTGTTCTGATGTAGTTTTATTTGGTTTTAAGTACCCAGTTCTATAATTATTTCACAAGAAAAAGGAGGTAGCTAAAATAAACAACATTGCACGCAGCAGAATTTTATTTTATTCAGAGATTGATTTTGTCTCTATTGGATCCATTTTAGAAAAGAGCAACAGAAACCTGGGGCTTGAAAGGGTCACTTCTAAAACTCAATTTACCTGCAAATTTCAACATATCCATCTGCCAGCCAGGACTACTTTGCCCTTCTCTGCTGGCATTTACATGACATATACCCATTTAATGATGGGGAAGTACTAAATTTTCGCTCATGCCTTCATTTAAGATACAATTCATGCCCTGGTAAAAGATCCAGTTCTCAGCTGCCAGATAGATCATTAGCTTGGCAGGGAAGAGTAATGCTTCATTGTTTCTCAAAGGACTCCAAAACACAATTTTCAGCTAAATGACTGCCATTGTTGAATGCACATAGATTTAAATACAAGATTGATAGTTGCCTGAAGGCTGCTGGGGTGCCATCAGTCAATCAGCAGGAGCTGCCTGAGGCTATGAGAGAGTGAGTCAGGTTGTGGGAGGATACATGGCTGAGGCTGAGCAGAGAAGGAGCTGAGCTGAGTCATAATAGCTTCTTGATATCCTTCCTGCTAGAAATCCTGGTTTTTTCTTTTGTTTGCAGAGAATACAAATCTGGACAGGTCACTTGCATGCATAAGGTCTCTAAAATCAGCACAATCTTTCCAAGGTCTAATTCTTATGAATTAATGCTATACCAGATGCCCAGGAGCATCAACTGAATTGCTCCACTTTCAGATCCTAAGACAAAATGGAGTCCCAGGAAGAAAAGGAAGTGAATGGAAGACAGATTCTTATTTGTGAATCCACTCTCAACTGGCACTGCAAGTTGAGAGAGAATACTGAAAATGTCGGTAAAATTCTCCTTGGTGGGATGTAGCATGCTTTACAATGAAATGACAGTGACATCGTGTTTTGAACAACCTTCCCTCGATCCTTACATCTTTCTCAGCTGCCAACATCTCAGTTAAATTTCTGTGAAGATATCCTACACAAATACCTTCCATGGAATAATGACAGATTAGGAACCATAGATGTCAGGATGCTACAAAGTAGTGGAAAGAAGGGCAACTAAAAACAAACCAAATCAATTTGCAACCTCAATATCTGATTTCCATTTGGAACAGTACAATAAACAAAAAGACTGCCTGGAAACTTCAACTGGCTCAGAATACAGTGGGTTGCCCAATGATGGGTGCCCCTAGGTTTAGCTATGTAATACAAAGTAGACCACAACCTACTTTTTGGTAAACTGGAAAAATGTGAGCTAGACAGCATCACCACCAGATGGATTTGTAACTGACTGACAAACCATACTCAATGAGTAGTCTTTAATGGTACTACATCTACATAGAGGGAAGTAAGCAGCGGAGTACCACAAGGTTCCATCTTAGGCCCAGTACTCTTCAATATCTTCATAAATGACTTAGATAAGGGAGTAGAAGGGGAACTCATTGAATTTGCAGATGACACTAAGCTGGCAGGAATAGCCAACATCTCAGAAGACAAGCTCAGGATCCAAAAAGATCTTGACAGACTTGACCAATGGATTCTATTCAACAAAATGAATTTCAATATGGAAAAAGCAAGGTTTTACACTCAGGCAAGAAAAAAAACCAAAGATACAAGTACAGATTAGGCAAAATCTGGCAAGAAAACAATAACTGTGAGAGGGAAAAACCTAACTTTTTGTTTACTTATCCTACCAGGTTAAATAGGATGTGCATGTTTCTAGTCCTTTCTCTTAAACATTGCCACATTATGGAGGCTGGAAAGCCTGCCTTTTCTCTGGCAACCATCGCCCTATGGAACACTCTACCTCCTGATGTTCAGTAGGCTCTACATTCCTAGCCTTCTAAAACACACTGAAGACCTGCTCAACCACCGGGATAGAATGAGATGACTGCATGTCAGAAGCTTGATTTGGTGCCAGGTAAAGACTTACATGTAAGCAAACAGTCCAAACATGCTTAAGGATATCTATAATTTTATGCTGTACATATGAGAAAATGTCTGCAAGTGAAATCAATGAATATGGTAGAAAATAAATATATAGATACCCATACCTATCCTGTCAAGCCTGAATCTGACCGGACTGGGGGTCAGATTCAGGCTGGACAGGGTGGGAATGTATATCTATATATTTATTTTCTACCATATTCATTGATTTCACTTGCAAACATTTTCTGATATGTACAGCATACATTAATTGGAATCTGACACACCCTCTCATGGAATGCTAAAACTCAGGGCTAATATCATAACTGAAGTAATGTTTCCTATTTTTTTTTTAACATTTTCTTTTCCATTGACTTAATACTTGATAATTGCAAGGAACATGAGGGATCAAACTGTACAAAATCAGAATAAGCATTGAGAGAAAAGTATCCTTACTTTCACAAGTTTTTCTTATAGAGTCTTCTGTTTAGAAAAGTTTTGTGGAAAATAACTATCTATTTACAGTGCTTCAGTATCTCTTGTATTATTGTTTGAATCGTTGCTGGCATTTGACAATTTCTTATATGTGTTTCTGGAAACCACTCAAGTGTGATTTAAGAAATTCAATAATATAACTGCAGTAAAGAATCATAGTTAGGTCCACTGGAGAGGAGCACTCCAATAAAATTATAGCTTTAATTTTAAAGCTGACCTTTAGTATAATTTAGTAAAGGATTTTTTGTTCCTAAATAAAAAAAGAGGTGTCCCTCTTTGTCTATGTATATGTATAGATATATGCATGCATTTCTGTTGATGTAAGTATACATATGAATCTGCATTTAATTTTTAACTTGCACATGTAGGTTACAGTCTATAACCTACAGTGAAAAAGCCATTATCTTGCAGAGAATTGATTTAGGATTATGTATAAGTGTGTGCGTATGTATTTTCCTGAATCAATTCACAGCAGGATAAAAGCCTCTTCCCTGAAGATTATGGACTGTATTCTACTATACAGTCTAAGGAAAGATTAGAATCAGTATCTCCCCATGGCTAAAAGTCTATAGAGATTCTCAGTCATCCAGGTCATGGTTGTCCCAAAGGTGCTTTTTTCAAGAGGCAACTGGATTTTCTTGGTTTTTTTCTTTGAAGATGTTTCACTTCTCATCCAAGAAGCTTCTTCATCTCTGATTGGGTGGTAGGGAAACGGAAGGATTTATATTCCTTGCAGACAGCTGGTCATTTGCATCCTTTTAGAGGGTTGTTGAAGCACTTGGAAGTTTATCTGGATCCTCAGGGTCACCTGAGTAGTGTTAATGGTTCCTGTAGTCTGCAATTTTTCTGGAAATCCATTCATACTCCCACACCATTTAAAGGGTGTTCATCCCAAATTGCATAGCTAAAAGTCGATATGGATGAGAAGCAAAACGTCTTCAAAGATAAACAAGAAAGCCCAGTTGCCTCCTGAAAAAGCACCTTGGGAAAATGTATACCCATGTGTGCACTGATTTTGTAATGCAACCATTGCTCCTGATATGCTTGTATTTGAAGGTGTGCTTCAGAGGTGGGTTTCAGCAAGTTCTGACCAGTTCTGGAGAACCGGTAGCGGAAATTTTGAGTAGTTTGGAGAACCAGTAGTAAAAATTCTGACTGGCCCCACCCCCATCTATTCTCTGACTCCCAAGTCCCAGCTGATCAGGAGGAAATGGGGATTTTGCAGTAACCTTCCCCTGGATTGGGGAGGGAATGGAGATTTTACAGTGTCCTTCCCCTGGGTGGGATGGGAATGGAGATTTACAGTATCCTCCCCTGGAATGGGGTGGGAATGGAGTTTTTACAGTATCCTTCCCCTGCCACGCCCACCATGCCATGCCCACAAAACCAAGCCATGCCCACCAAGCCACGCCCACAGAACCGGTAGTAAAAAATGTTGAAACCCACCACTGGTGTGCTTCATATACAAGAGTGGAGTTTGTGGTGTGATGCCATAATACACATTATCTGAAGATAGGTAAAAGTGGGTGAAAGTAACAAAAACATTATGGTAATGCAAACTTTGCCCCTTTTGTATATGTGTGGTGTGGGCACCTACAGTTAAGAAAGCAGCAGAGCTTGATCATGAAGGTACAATAGTGTTTCATAATTATTCTTTTTTGAAAGACCCTGCAGATGCCTCAGCCTTTGTTATAATAGCTGAGGTTGATTTAATTATTAAAATCCACAAATTTACACATTGTCAAAATCCTAAAACTCATAAGGATGACAGTTTCTCTTCCATAAAGTGACCTACTTGATACAGAGAGTTAGAATTGGGGTTGGAAGGGCAAAAATAGTTATCACATCCCAATTCATGTGCAGGTAGTCCTCATTTAACAACCACTCATTCAGTGACTTTTTGAAGTGCTGAATGAGGAGACTTAAGATGGATCAAGCTTAAGGACCATTATGATGGTTTCCCTGTGGTCATGTGACTGTGGGATGCTGCGATTGTGTGGGATTCACCTAACAACAGCAGCTGGGACTGCCAGAATTGCAATCATTAAATCAGCATGATCATGTGAAGTTGTGCTTTATGAGTGTTAATAATAATAGAATTCCCAGTCCAAATTACCATCATTAAGGACTGCCTGTATTATTAAGTCTGAATCTAGATCAAGTTAAAGAACCACAAGAAAGAAGTTCAGCCTAACGAGATCATAGCATGACTTTTCTCTGAAGCTTAAACAGTGGCTAATTTTCTTCCATGATGTTAGTGAAACTGTCATTATATTCCCATGGTTTTTGTCTAGGTAATAGGCAAAATATTCTTCAGAAGCTTTTCAACAGCTGTTTTCCCCAGCATCTCAAAAAGGGACAAGGATCACTTCCCCACCTTTCTTTTCTTCTTTTTTTTTAAATGTTCAACGAATAGGACTCTTGAATCCTGAACAGTATTAAATGAGTTACCACCCTTCGGGCTTCTAAATCTTAAGAAATTTTGAAATATTGTCTTAACACTCTATATATCATCTAAAGGAAGATGGACACATAGAATAGATTATGGCAAACAGAGAGAGAGAGAAAAAAAAACCCTGTAGCTACAAGCTTTCCCTCTCAGCTATAGCACAAAGTATCTGCTGAATACATGGGCACTTTGAAAATCGGTTTACAACATGACTTGAACTTTTCCCATTTTTCTTGTCCTTGAAAATGTGGCCATAATCTTATAAATATACTTATACAGCAGTGGTGGGTTTCAAAATATTTTACTCCCGGTTCTGTGGATGTGGCTTGGTGGGCGTGGCATGGCTTGGTGGATGTGGCTTGGTGGGCATGGCAGGGGAAGGATATTGTAAAATCTCCATTCCCGCCCCACTCCAGGGGAAGGATACTATAAAATCTCCATTCCATCCCCAATCCAGGGGAAGGTTACTGCAAAATCCCCACTTCCTCCCAATCAGCTGGGACTTGGGAGGCAAAGAATAGATGGGGGTGGGGCCAGTCAGAATTTTTACTACCGGTTCTCCGAACTACTCAAAATTTCCGGTACCGGTTCTCCAGAACTGGTCAGAACCTGTTGAAACCCACCTCTGTTATACAGTATAAAACAGCTGTGAATTCTATCCCTGGCTTGCCCATTCTGTGTTAAAATGGTTTTGTTCTCTGATCCAACAAGGAATTGCTTGGCAGAGTTTGTTATGCTAAAAATTTTCCAAAATCAATTCAGCCAGTGACCTTTAATGAAGGCTGACATTTAATAAGATATATCAGTTGCTCAGACAGTACATGACTGTTCACTTCAATGCCTGATACCTGTCCTGAGAGCTCTGATCTGAGATTTCTTGTTCTTTTGAGAGCTGGATTGGTTTTTTAAAAAACCAAATTTTATCTATTGTTCCTCTTTTGTCTGGGAAAAGTCATAGTTTTTTTTTTTTTTAAATGACAAAGCCATTCGAAGGGACACGTCAGCTTTGCTCACAGTTCTGCCATGGCTACTGATGAAGAGGCAATTTAACATCAAATCAATCATGAAAGGCGGATCAACAAAAGTCTGCCATCTTAGTAAGGTGATGTGATTTTCATTTTGTGTGTGTGACAATTTTCAGATCATTTCCTAGATGTCCTTTCTCTTTTTTTCCAGAGTTTCTGAAGCCTAGACTAACCTTTTTTGAAATTGTGTAACATGTCTATGACTGGGCCTTCTCTAAACTGAGTGAAATCCACTTAAAAAAACAAATAAAAATCAAACAGGCTCAGGATCCAGACGGACCTTGACAGACTTGAACACTAGGCCATATCTAACAAAATGAAATTCAACGTAGAGAAAAGTAAAGTCTTACACTTAGGCAAGAAAAACCAAAAGTACACCTCTGGTTTTATAGACTGGGTGAAACCAGGCTTAATAGCAGTAACTGTGAGAGGGATCTTGGAGTCTTAGTGGACAACCAGCTAAATGTGAGCCAACAGTCTGTGGTGACAGCCAAAAAAGCCAATGTAATCCTAAATTGCATTAACAAAGGGATACAATCAAGATCAAGTGGGGTACTAATACCACTCTATAAAGCCTTAGTAAGACCACACCTAGAATACTGCAGGCAGTTTTGGTCACCACACTATAAAAAGATGCTGTGACTTTAGAAAGAATGCAGAGAAGATCAACCAAGATGATTAGGGGACTGGAGGCTAAAACCTATGGTGAATGGTTGCAGGAACTTGGCATGGCTAGTCTAGTGAAGAGAAGGATCAGGGGAGACATGATAGCAGTGTTCCAATATTTGAGGGGCTTCCACAGAGAGGAGGGGGTCAAGCTATTTTCCAAAGCACCTGAAGGCCAGACAAGGAATAATGGATGGAAATTGAACAAGGAGAGATTCAACCTGGAAATAAAGAGAATTTTTCTGACAGTGAGAACAATCAACCAATGGAACAGCTTGCCATCAGAAGTTGTGGGAGCTTGAGACTTTCAAGAAGAGATTGGACTGCCATTTGTCAGAAATGGTGTAGGGTCTCCTGCTTGGGCGGGGGCTTGGACTAGATGACCTACAAGGTCCCTTCAACTCTATTAATCTGTTCTGTTAAAACCTCCACTAAAATGCCAAATAAGAAGCTCCACCCCTTTGAAAGTGCTTTATCTGGTTTTTGCATTTGCACATTGCATAGATCCAATGTATTCAATAAACTATCATGAATGAAACTAAAATTCAGTAACATGTACAAACCAGATTTGTGGCTGGATAAATATAATTGTCAGGGTTCCAAGTAACACACCCAATGGAATCAAAACTCCAAGGCAGGCATATTTCTCAAAGTATAGATTTATTAGGCATGTCATATTGGCACATCTGGGGAAACCCAACTGTAAATCCTTCTCTGGTTTCCCCCTAGTTAAAAATAAAGTTTCCTTTCCCCTGCCCATTCAGTCCATCACATGGTCCAATCAGGTCACAGTCCAAGGGTCACTTGGTCTCAGATCCCACCCCCTCCTTGCATCTGGTGGGAAAGTCCTTGGTTCTCAGAGGAATTTTTTTTTATTTTGACTACAATCCCCCAGTTATCTCTACCTCCCCCCTCCCATTCCCATAGCTCGACGCATCTCTGCTGTGGCAGCCCTGATGGTGCCAGGGGAAAATGGCTCCAGGGCTGATGATAGTTATATTTGTACAACAACTATCAGTGCCTGTTTTCTCACATCCATAGTACTGTACTATAATGAGACTTTAAGACACATCGTATGTACAGTATTAAATTTTAGTCTCTATAAAATATTAGTGGGCAATATTGATTCATACCCTTTAATACTTTAATTGAAAGTACATACAGGTAGTCCTCAACTTACAAAAGTTTGTTTAGTGACCATTCAAAGCTATAATAGCACTGAAAAATGTGATTTATGATCATTTTTCACAGTTACAACCTTCGCAGCATCCCCATGATCATGTGATCAAAATTCAGATGCTTGGCAACTGGTTCATATTTATGACCTTTGCTGTGTCCCATGGTCACCTCGTGCGACCTTCTGACAAGAAAAGTCAATGGGGAAGCCAGATTCACTTAACAACCAGGTTAATAACTTCTCAACGGCAGTGATTCACTTAAGAACTGTGCCAAGAAAGGTCATACAATGGGGCAAAGCCAGGGGTGAAATTCAGCAGGTTCTGACAGGTTCTGGAGAACTGGTAGAGAAATTTTTAGTTTGGAGAACTGGCAAACAACACCTCTGGCTGGCCCCAGTGTGGGGTGGGAATGCAGGGGAAGGATTGCAATATCCTTCCCCTGCCACGCCCACCAACCCACACCCACAAAGCCACACCACACCACACCCACCAAGCCATGCCCACAGAACTGGTAGCAAAAAAAATTGAATTTCACCACTGGGCAAAACTTACTTAACAAATGTCTCACATAACAACAAAAATTTTCCACTCAATTGTGGTCGTAATTTGAGAACTACCTGTACTTTCATATTTCATTTGGATGGCATTGATCAAGAAGTTGGGTAGTTCTTGCTGTTCATGCCTATATTTGTTTTGATGGACCATTAAATTGAAGAACCATTCAAAACTTTATTTTTTTCTGTTGTCTCCCCAAGTCAAAAATAGCAGCTCTGATTTCTTGGTTTTCCTTTCGGTACCTCTCTAGGAGGACCAGGGTCTGAAACGTTCTTTTGGCTCATAATGAGCTTTCAGTCAAGACATTGATCAATAGCAGAAACTAACAGATCTGTCTCTATTCCTTGTTTCTCTATCTTGAAACTGCCAAGATAGATTAGACCATTGCCAAGGTCACACCATATGTTGCAAGTGAATGAAAAGATACCTGCTTGACTTTTTATAGGACCAGACGGCAGAAAGACAGGACTATAGCTAAAATGTGTGCACTGTGACAGATTAAATCTGCATCAAGGTCACAAAGGATATTTTAGTGGACCTTTTGACACACCTGGGCATGAAAATGCAATTTCCATTCGACAGACAGGTTTCTGCTGGCTAGAAAATTAATAGAAGAAAAGTAATCCATCTCTGGGTAAAGAGAAGTGCTTTGCTTTGCTGTGAAAGTCTAATTCCAGTTTCAAAACACTCCTGCCTAAATTGTGGTATTCCCAAACAAGTGGTTTTCTAAATGTGTTTGAATGGCAATACTAATTGGGAATTTGCATTTTGCAGAACATGCAATCTGATTTAATATAGAATAAACCTGCTTTTTTTTAAAAAAACACACAACAACAATGAATATTTGATTTACAATACATACAATAAAATTTTATTGAAGGTACCGGTAGAAACAACACGTACTAAATAACCCAGCCACTAGGATTCTTTTTGAATCAGCTAAATGCACTTTGAAGTTGGCATGATTCAAAGAATATTAGATTTGATAAAAAAAAAAAAAGGATAAGCTAGAAGGAAAAAACTGCAAAGTGACTGCAGCTGTTTAATTTTTTAGAAGAATAGGATGAAATAGCAGGAATTATAAACCCTTTAGGGACTTTAAATGCCCTGGCTACTTTAAGTAGGACTTTTACCCAATTTATTTTTGAAATACACACTTGCTTGTCTTTTAAAGCAGAGGTAGCTGGCCTGAGGAAAGAATATCACAGTGCCCTCCAAACTGTTTAGCAAAAAGCCCATGGAGAAGTTGAGCTGAAGAAGTGCAAAAAGTGTTCCATTCACTCTAAAAATAATAACTTTTAAAAACTGTTAAAAAATAAAGTTTTTAAGACTAATAATAGAAAAGTCTACCACCCTGATTACTTGTTTTTCTGAACTGACATACTTGTTGGCATCTCATTACCAACATTAGCCTTTTGGGGAAATGATTTCACAGGTTGAATTGTGAAGTATGGTGCCATTGTGAATATTGTGTGTACCTCTATCATCTATCAATCATCCATCATCTATCTCTAATCTCAGTATCATCTCTCTCTCTCTCTCTCTCTCTCTCTCTCTCTCTCTCTCTCTCTCTCTCTCTCTCTCTCTCTCTCCCTCCCTCCCCCCCTCTCTCTCAATCTCTATCCTCTCTATTCCTATATCATCTCTGTCTCTATATTTCTACCTCTATCATCATATATATCATATGGTGGAAACTAATCAAGGAGCGAAGCAATTTTGGGTTGCTAGAACTAAGGAGAAATTTCCTGACAGTTAGAACAATTAATCAATGGAACAACTTGCCTCCAGAAGTTGTGAATGCTCCAACACTCGAAGTTTTTAAGAAGATGTTGGATAACCATTTGTCTGAAGTGGTGTAGGGTTTCCTGCCTAAGTAGGGGGTTGGACTAGAAGACATCCAAGGTCCCTTCCAACTCTGTTCTATTCTATTCTATTCTATTCTATTCTATTCTATTCTATTCTATTCTATTCTATTCTATTCTATTCTATTCTATTCTATTCTATTCTATTCTATTCTAGCTTAGCCTAGCCTAGCCTAGCCTAGCCTAGCCTATTCTATTCTTTATTAGGAAAAGGTATTTGCAAGAATTAAAAAGGTGACAGACATGAGGACTGAAAGTTCTGAAGAACTGCAATAGATTGGACACAGACTAACAAGGCATCTGCCACAGGATCGAAAGGTAGATTAAGATTTAAAGAAGAATAGATTAAATCAATATAGGTTTGAGAAAAAGAAAAAGAAAAATGGACCAGATTTTCTTGAGAAAGAGGAGCAAAATAAGCATGGGCTTCTTTTTCCAAGAAAGCCTATCCAAATAATCTCCAGAAGAAAATGATGAAAATAGCAGAGCAGATAACTCTTATAAGCATGGTTTGCAGAAGGTACTAAGACTGTATGATGTCCAAATCTGAATCTAAAAAGGTGCTTTGGATTCCATAGATTCTGTAGCTATTCTTTCCAACAAATTCCAAAAATAAATTGCAATCCAGAGAAGAGGATGGCCAGCAGTTATCTGGATAGGTTTAATTACAGTGGTAATGAGTGCATTTTTGGAAGATCTGAAAGACCATGTTAGGGACAGATAATTAAGGAGAAAAATTATTTATTTAGTCACTAGACCACAAAACTTGGCATTCAATCATCACCAAGAATTAACTAGTTTAGCAAGGCTGAATGTATTTTATATGAAATTCTATATAATTGTTGCATCTGCTTGGTTTTCTATATTCCCCTTTCCCTAATAAACTCCTTTCTATATCTAGAAATTTGATTTTATTGACTTTCATGAATTTCCTATTAAACATTTCATCACATAGAAGTTCCACAGCTATATAACTAGTCCTGAGATTTCAGAATTTATAGAATCATAGGGCTGATACAATCATACAAGGTTTATTAAATTCAGTATTCCTGGGTTGTGGCAGGAAGATACAAAGCATCTTCCTTTCTAATTTTCTGTGAATTAGGAAAGGCCCTAATTGGAAAGACTAAAACCTCTCCAATTGCCTAGACTAAGGAGTATCAGAGGTTCAGTCTGGCAAGTGGTAGCCTATCATATATATCATTTATTCATTGGACACTTGTTGGAATAAATAAATTGCTAGAGAGGTTTTAAATTAGGCTCCTGTTTTATTTTACCTGGGAAATGATTTTTTTCAAACTCTTGTTCCAAATTCTAGTTGGGAATATTCAGAATAGCACATTTTTACATTCTATCTGTATCTGGCAGATAACAGCTGCTGTTGACCCTTAGATGTGTGTGTGTGTGTGTGTGTGTGTGTGTGTGTGTGTGTGTGTGAGAGAGAGAGAGAGAGAGAGAGAGAGAGAGAGACAGACAGACAGACAGACAGACAGACAGACAGACAGTGGCTCAACAAATTAGGACTGTAGATTTAGGTAGGTTCAGTAAATGAGAACAGGGACAAGCAGTTGAATACAATGCAATACATTTGATATATATTTTGGATTTCCTGGTAGCAACTATTAATATCTTAAACTAGTTTGGGACTCTAATGAATTGTATTTTTTTAATATAAGTGCAAGGTTTAGCCTTGCGGAAGAATTGACCTATTTCCTTCTCTCTAAATAGTTATCTGCATTTATCTGCAATGTAATTTGACATTGGGAGACAAGGTTTTTACTCTTTCTTTCATAAAAAGTCATGTTATGCTCCTACATCAAGGCAGGTTGCAGCATGATATAGCCACATTGCAGCTTCCAACTCACACTTCATTAGCATAATACGACAGCATGTTTGTGCACATTTCTTTCAGTTCACGGTAAGTACACTATAATGATAGAATGAACTGGCTGGATAACCATGCAGATAGTTGACCAATATTATGAAGAAGTTTATTCAAACTGATAGTTGCTCCTGGGTCCAAATGTACTATATGTCATGTATAATTTATCAGAGAGTTCTCCTGTGCCAGATCAATTAAAATTAATGGGAAGCTACACTGGAGTGCTAGTGAAGTTTCATTTAGTTCAAAGGAGGAAAGAGAGGGTAGGCAGCTATGCCTTCCTGTGCGGACATTCTGCAAAATCTGACTAAAGAACTGAGATGATTTCTGCCTTACAATTTTTATTATAGCCTATCAGGGCATTGATATTGTTATTGAACAGCTATTGTCTTCATCTTCTATGATACCTTCTGAGAAATGACTATCAACCTGAGATTCATTTCACCATGTTCTAGGACAGGGGTGTTAAACTCAATTTCATTGAGGGCCCTATCAGAGTTGTGTTTGACTCAGGGACTGGGGTGGGCGTGGCCAGGGTGGGCATGGCCAGTTTGACATCACTCATGTTGGGGGGTGCCTGTGGTGGCCCGAGAGCTCTGCCAGTGAAAACAGAGCTTGGGAGGACCACATGCAGGCCTCCTGAGCTCCATTTTTGCTGGCAGAGGCACCATGGGCCTGTCCTTCTCTGTTTCCAGGGTGACCCTGTGGGCCAGATCTAAGCATCCTGTGGACTGGATTTGGCCCATGGGCCTTGAGTTTGACAGTCCTGTTCTAGGACACAGACTAATTGGGAATAGTAAAAGAGTAAAAATTTCCCATAGGCAGTACTGATTTAATACTTTAAGTGAATTAAAGTATTATCATCCCAGGTGAATTCTTCCTGTTCAGTTCTTCTCATCTTTGCCAACTTTTATTCTTTTATTTTCGTTCTTGTGTATTTTTTAAAATGATTATACTTGTGAGCTGCCCAGAGGTGTGGGAGGTGTGTGATACATTTTAATAATTATTCTAATAACAATCAAATGGATCCTACTACTACCCAAAAGCTAAATTTGTTTGACGTTAAAAGATCCTCTCATTTTTTGCTCCAAATGACTAAGCCAAGCTCCTACTCTGAAAGATGATCTCGTTCAGAAATCTAAAGAATGACAATCTATATTGGCCCTCTGCTTCTTCCTGGCATCTCCTTTCTGAAAAATAATACTGTCAGATGTAAATGCCTTATTCTCCAATGTGTAAATAATGTATATATGGAACATCAGAGGTTAACTTATTCTTTGGACTTTAATGTATTCATAACTTACCACTCCCATTCCTAGCTCCACCCCTTGTATATATAAGGAGCCACCCTCACCATTCTCGTCGCTTCTACCTTGAATATTCAGTGAATATAGAATGCCTATCATAATTAAAAAGAAATATATTTAAAGCTCTAACTCCTATTATCTTTATTGAGTCTGATCCTGAAAATATTGCAACAAGCTGGTAGCAGAGGATGGTTAATTGACTCAATAAGTAATTAAAAATGTCCAAGAAAGATAGGCCCAACACCAGGGCCTACAGCAAAGAAATAGAAACTGATCAAGAGATGATCAACGAATCCACCAATGCGATTTCGAGAGAATCCGAAGAATACACCACTGAAGAAGAAGAACTAATGAGTGAAAATAATGACCAGAAAGAAATCGAAATAGAAAATAACGAACTCAGGTCAGAGATATTAAAGATACTAAAAAGCCAAAAGAATGATGAAAGTCTCATCGCGGACCTCCAGGAGATGCTGAAGAACAGCGGAGCAGCGAGAGAGAAAAACGTCATTAAAGAAAAACCCAAAGATCAAAAAATCGTAAGTGAGATGACTACTGAGAAAATAGTTGTTAAAAAGAAAAGATGTGATCCCGCGCGAAATTTTGAATGGCAGCCATCTTGGTTTCAACGAACTTCAAAAGAGAATGGAGCAGAGCCAATCAAAACGCTCAGTTCAAAATTTCTGGCGCGAAAAACACTATCAGACGAAGAAAGTGAGAAAGAAGTCTCAAACTCTTCAGATGATCCAAAATCAGAAAGTGAAGACGATTTAACAAAATCTCAAGTAAAATCAGCAATGAAAACGCTTTTTGCTGCTTTTGGGCCAAGACTGAAAATTACCAAGACATCTACGAAGAAGCAAGAAATCAAACCGGCGACTCAAGACCTGCACGCTCCCATCCTGACTTCGAAAGCGACGACGCCCGAGCCCAGAGAGCCATGCCGATTTCGCCCTACACCACAGACAAAATCGAATACCAACGCACACAAAAAGAAGAAAAGAACCGTCACCACCACCAGAACCCCAAAAACCGAGCCAGAGACCGACTCATCTGAGGAGGAGCGGATCGAGAGAGCTGAAAGGGAGAGAACCTTCCACGACGCCACCAAAGAAGAAATGAGCAACGCGCATGTGCGAAACTACGTAGACGACCCAGAAGGACTTGAACTGGCCAGAGAACCGCGCAGACTCATTGCAAGCATCCCAATGCCGTTCTGTAATTTCCTGCACTTGAGAGATCACGGACTGCCCCAGGTTGTAAGTAATGGACAGAATAATGTAGGTAACTTACCCAGTGACTTCCCAAAACTTAGAATTGATGGCATTAATTTACAAGAGTGGTATCAACAGCTTCAGGTTATTTTCATGAAAGAAAATTTACTATTCTTTATAACTAGCCCTCCAAGAAGACCTTGGACTTTAAAAATAGATTGTTTACATCATAGAGCATTTTTCATAATAATATCTAGCGTGTCTCCTGCAATGTATCATAGCATCAAACCAAACCTAACTGTATCAGAAATAATTCAATGCATGTTTAATCTATTTCACAGCGATAGCGTAGCTACAACCACAAGAATGTCTAAGGATTTCTTTTCCTCTAGAGTAAAACCAGGGGTTTCTATAAGTGAGCATTTGATAAATCTAAACAAAATAAGAGCTGAGCTACAATTGAGGGGGGAAGTGATTTCAGATCAAACAATGAAAAGTGTTATTATCAATTCACTTGATCCATCATGGGATAGCTTTATGTCACACTTAGATACCATTAATTTGGGATATTTATCCATAGAAAGTCTATCTAACAAATTGATAGCAGAAGACAATTCAAGAAAAAATCGATCCAGTAACCAAACAGACCACAAACCTTCTAGGAAAGTAGTCTTTCAAGATAAACATAATGAGGCCTTTAGATGCTACAATTGTGGATCCAGGGAACATAGTAGAAGAGACTGCTCCAAAGTCTCAAGAGAGAGACATAGACCAGAATATAGGAGCAAATATAATTACAGACAATCTTCCACAGATAGACACAAATATAGAAGCCCACCAAATTACAAAGAAGGTAGAGGGGGTAGAGAAAATTCAAAAGAGAGGAAATCTGGGTCACTGAATGGGCTAAATAAACAAGACAGCACCAGAACACAGCAGGATGAGAATAACAATTGGCTTATTGATTCTGGTGCAACAAATCACACCACCAACAACAAAAGTATATTATCTTCATTTATAGAAGATAAGTTTGTGATAAAGGTAGCTAATCAAGAAAAGGTTCAAGTACTAGGCAAAGGAAATGTGACCTTGCCTGGTCTAGGGAAAATAGAGGGGGTATTATTAATCCCAGAAATACCTCACAACATACTAAGTGCCATAAAATTAAGCAGAGAATCTGATATCAATATAGTTTTCTCAAAGGGGAAAGCAACTATAGAAAAGAACAAAACAAATGTAGGTACTGTAATGATAAAAGGAGGTCTACCCTATCTGATAACTAAAGAAAGATGTTTACATAACATTGATTCAAATATGGAAGATTGTATTGAAGCAGATGATGAAAATGTCAGTAACAGTGACAATGATGAGTGTAGAATAACTCATGATCACAAAAATACATACAAGGAAAAGAAACCAAAAATAGGTAAACCAATTCATGATGAGTGTGCTCACATCTTACACAGGAAGTTAGGACATGCAAGCTTTCCTGTAGTACAAAAAATGACTGAACACGCAGAAGGTGTCAAAATAAAAAATTGTGAAAATTATTTGGAATGCTCAGTATGTAAGTCCACCAAACTAAAAACCAGTCCCAGACCAAAAAAATCTAACAGATCAACTAACAATATTTTTGATTTGGTACATATGGACTTAGTTGGTCCATTAAGTCCCTCAATTACCTATAGAAAACGTTACTTCCTAACAATAGTGGATGACTACAGCCGATATGGTTTTGTTTACACATTAAAGCACAAGGATGAAACATTTCAGAAATTTAAGGAATTCTACAAACGTATAGAAACACAACATAATATCAGAATAAAGCAAATTATGACAGATAGGGGATGTGAGTTCATGTCTAAAGAATTCTCCCAATGGTTAAAGGATAGAGGAATGTTACATTTCACGTCCAATCCTTTTTCTGCATTTCAAAATGGAGTTGCAGAGAGGAAAAATTCCACACTACAAACCATGATTAGGTGCACATTAGAGGATGCTGGTTTAGGCAAACAATTTTGGTCAGAGGCATTACATTATTCGAATTACACTCAAAATAGAACCTGGTCCAGTATTGTGAATAAGACACCATATGAGGTGATGTACAATAGAAAACCCAAATTATCACACATGCACATATTTGGAGTCACTGCAGACGTACACATACCTAAACAATTGAGGAGAAAGGGAGAAAACGTATCCAGGAGATTAAGATTCATGGGATACGAAACTGGAACCAAAGGGTACAGATTTATTGATAGTAATAACAAATTTATAGTATCCAGAACAGCTGTGTTCCATGAACAGGCCAATTGGTCAAAATTGCACCTTAATGAAATATTTCCTAATAAATGTAAAGATACGATATCTTGCGAGGAAGGAACAACAGAAAATCAAAATATTAACAAAAGTAAGAACAAAACCAAAACTTGGACTAATAGTCAGCATAAAATAAAGACAGACACATTAACAAAAAAGGAAGCTAGATATTTGCATGATAACCATAGCAAGCCTGAAAGAACTATTAGAAACAATAGAAACCAAATACCAAATAAATACAAAGATTACATAATGCATATGAATGGAGAACAAATAACACCTAATACATATGAAGAAGTATTGAAACTTCCACATGAAGAAAGAGAAAAATGGGAACTAGCTATGGAAAAAGAGATGGAAAGTTTACAAGGATTAAATGTATTCACACCTGCGATCGCACCTAAGGATAAAACAATTATAGGTACCAGGTGGATTTATAAAATTAAGAACTTAGAAGGAGGCAATACCTTATACAAGGCTAGACTAGTTGCACAAGGCTATGCACAAAAATATCCAGAAGACTATACTGATACATATTCACCCACAGTGAGAACAGAGAGTGTCAAAACAGCCCTTGTAATAGCATCTGCACTCAATCTGGACGTATTCCAATATGACATACAGACCGCATACTTACATGCAAAATTAGATAAGGAAATATATGTAAGAGCACCACACAGTCAATACACTAATAAGAACGAAATTTGGTTATTAAATAAGAGTCTGTACGGATTAAAGCAATCCGGCAAAAGATGGTACGATTGCTTGGTAAAAGTACTTAAGACCATGGATTTCAACGCCACCACTGCTGATAACTGTTTCTTTGTAAAAAAGAGTAATGATCATATTGAATTTGTATTAATTTACGTGGACAATATTTTATACATTGGAAAGCATAAAGAGAGCAGGGAAATCTTTGTAAATAAGTTAAATGAACACTTCTCACTGAAATCTCTGGGTAAAGTGAATAAATACCTTGGTGTGCAAATTAACAAAACTAAAAGGGGATTCAAACTTACACAGAAAGATAAAATCATCGAACTCCTAAACAAATGTAACTTAAATAATGCTAAAACCTGTGACACCCCTATGCAAACTGATTTTCTTAGAAACACTGATGAATCTTCCCCTGAGTTTAAAGACAACACATTTTACAGATCAGTTATAGGTTCACTCCTTTATATATCTAATTGGACTAGGCCAGATATTGCATTACCTCTCAATCTATTGTCAAGATATGTTAGTAAACCAACCTTGTATCATTGGGAAGCTGTCAAAAGAATTCTAAGATATCTGAAGGGTACATTAGATTTTTGTTTAATGTTGGAACCCAATAATGACAGAGAACCAAAAATTACTTGTTATGCTGATGCAGATTGGGCTGGTGATACATCATGCAGAAAGAGTACTTCTGGTTATGTTTTTCTATTGAATGATTGTCCAGTTTACTGGTATACTGGTAAACAAGAACTAGTAGCCACTTCTACTACAGAAGCGGAATATGTTTGTTTGTCCAAGGCTGCAAATAACCTTGTATGGTTCAATGATCTGATCACTGATGTTTGGAAGAAACCCACCTTACCATTTATTATGCATGAAGACAATAAAGCGGCCATTGAAATATCCAGATCCGATGCAATTGGACAAAGGTCCAGGCATATTGATATAAAGTTTAAGCATGTGAGACAACTGTCTCAAGACGGATTCATTAAAGCAATACATTGCGATACTTCTGAACAATTAGCTGACATATTAACAAAACCCTTACCTTCTAAACAACACAAATATTTAACTTCTAAATTATATGTATTATATTGTCCTGAATCAGAATGTAATTGGTGTTGTGTAACGAACCGGCATTTAGAGGGGGATTTGTCAGATGTAAATGCCTTATTCTCCAATGTGTAAATAATGTATATATGGAACATCAGAGGTTAACTTATTCTTTGGACTTTAATGTATTCATAACTTACCACTCCCATTCCTAGCTCCACCCCTTGTATATATAAGGAGCCACCCTCACCATTCTCGTCGCTTCTACCTTGAATATTCAGTGAATATAGAATGCCTATCATAATTAAAAAGAAATATATTTAAAGCTCTAACTCCTATTATCTTTATTGAGTCTGATCCTGAAAATATTGCAACAAATACATTGGTTCTTCTTTGGAGTATAGCTTACATCTTCCTCCATGAAGAAGAAGTTGGATTTTCAAATTTGGTGGCCAAGGAGCAGCTTTATATGAACTAATGCACTCATTTGTCTCTCCTCTTTTTTGTTTTTCAGAAATAATTCTCTGACATATTTCAATTTTTTTCCTTTACTTCATCACTCCACCAAGACTTTTTCATTAGAGTAACTCCACATATTTTAAGGGCATAACCCTTCTGTTGTGTCTGTAACATATGTTTTGTTCCGAGCTGAACAGTTCCCATATTCTCTTTCCTTATGGCCATGTCTTTTAAGGAATGGGAAGTGGGAGATACTTTGAGAGTTCTTCCTGTTGCTGGGCTAGAAGAGGAAATTTGGCAGACTTCCTCTCAATTTCACCCAATTTTTTAAAAAAGGAACAAATAATTTCTCAACATTTCTCTTCCTGTTTAAAAAAGACACAAAGAAATTCACTTAAAAAAGGGCTGCCTTTCATGAAAAGCAGCCCAGCAGGTGAGTTACCAAGTATTTGTTGATACCAAGTGCCTAGTGAGTAGGGATAGGAGCCGGGAGGCCATACGGTACATGCAAAAGAAACTTCACCTAATTGAGATGGAGACCTTTGGGTAAAATGTCACAAAGTACAGCAGGATGCAGGGCCAGATTTTCCTATAGGCTAACTAGGCTTTAGCCTAGGGCCTCAAGATCAAGAGGGGCCTACATTCCCTACATTCAAATTGTTAGCAAAATTAAAATTACACTTTCACTATAGGTGAAAGGGCCTCATAAGTGGAATAGCCTAGGGCCTCTTTTCATCTAAATCCGGCCTGGCAGGATGGTCTGATTTTCCTGCTTATGCTGGCAGAGACTCAGGAAAGTTTTGATATGGAGCCACTTGGACAACTTGCTTGGTTTACTGGCTACAGCAGTGTTTCTCAACCTTGACAAGTTTAAAATATGTGGACCTTAACTCCCAGTATTTCCTAGCCAGCATGGGAATTCTGGGGGTTGAAGTCCACATGTCTTAAAGTTGCCAAGATTGAGAAACACCGGGCAAGGAGCAGGGCAAAGATACATTGCTTCTGCCCTCTTGAAACAATAGATGTCATGTCCTCCTGCTTGTGGGGCAAGCAAGAAATTATGGATCAGTCTTTAGTTTCAGAGATGTACAATTTATTTACTTTTCTTTATTCATTCCGTTCATTAATATATGCCATTTACATTTGACTCTTCCTGTCATTCAAGTCTCAGGCTTTTATATGCTATGGTTAAGAAGGCATTATGGGTTTCACAAAATGCTTTTTAGCAGGGTAGAAAAGAGGTAGAGTAGATTAACAGATTTAACCAAATGCATCATGTAACATTCCCTGGTGTCAATAAGGAGAGAAGCATTCAGGTTTCACATATTTTGGCCAGTATGCACAAACAAGATCAGAGGCTAGTTTTACTCTAAAGTATGGTCAATTGATTTGATGCAAACTAGCATCTCTAATCCAAAAATTCTCTAGCAAACCAAGTTCCTGTTGCCTACATCCTACCAACAAAGAGGTATATGCAGAATAATAATAAATGAGTTTTTTTATTTGGGGTTTTATTTCTGTAGACTGTCTAGAATTACTGTGAGTGAATTGGGAGGCCATATAAATCTATCTATCTATCTGTCTATCTATCTATCTATCTATCTATCTATCTATCTATCTATCTATCTATCTATCATCTAAAAAAAAAATGGGCTTATGCCTTTAAATGAGAGTTAGAGAAAATAATGCAAGAATTTGGACATGGGAATGAATCCATGCAGGAATTGTTATTTGTGCTACCTGACTGCTGACATGCAGGCTTATAGTGTTCACCCAGCACTGAATGTGGCTATAATAGTTTTCTAAGGATAAATAGATCAGTGTGAAGGAAGGAAATAAAGAAAAAAACAAGTGCATCTTTTACTATAATCCATATCACAGAATATATTGTATGACTGTTGGCTCTGAATGGAAAAGCCGACTGTATAACTTTTTTAAAAAAATATCTTGAGCAGATTATTGGAGAGAAATAAAGGGATCTCTTGATAATGCATATAGGTCAATAGTGATGCTTTGGTTAACACCACCATCACCACCACCACCACAAAAATATTTGTGCAATTTTCCCTCATAGAATATTGATCTTTAAACATGTCATTTTCAATGCAACAGTTTCAATAGAAAAGGAAAATACAAAAATAAGTGTGTAATATATTTTAGACAATAGGTTTCGATCCTCAGAAATCATTATAGTACATTTATTTTGGCATACTTTAGGTAACACGTGTTAGCAGTTAGTTAATTAGTTAGTTAGGTAGTTAGTAGTTAGTCTGCCTTTAACACCATTTTACCCAACAGGTTGTTTCTTAAAATGTCCAATTTGGATATAAATCAGAGGATTTGTTTGTGCATAATGGATTTTCTGATAGATAGGCCACAGTCAGTAAGGATGGGATCTCACCATTCCTCTACTCTGATACTAAGTACAGGAGCCCCCCAGGGTTGTGTGCTAAGCCCTTTCCTTTATTCCTTGTACACACATGACTGCACTCCATTGTATAACACCAATGCAATTATTAAATTTGTAGATGATACAACAGTGGTAGGGCTCATTAATAAGAACAATGAGTCTGCTTACAGAAAGGAAGTACAAGGGCTGACATTGTGGTGTAAAGAAAATAATCTTATACTTAACACCAAAAAAACTAAAGAACTTATAATTGACTTCAGGAGGAAGAGAGATGTACATTTACCATTGTACATAAATGGTGAGGAGGTGGAGAGGGTTGGTAGTTTTTAATTTCTGGGCATTTATATCTCAAAGGACCTCTCATGGACTATGAATGTTAACATGCTTGTGAAGAAGGCACAGAAGAGGCTGTACTTCCTGAGAATGTTATTGTGGATGTTTGGGTGGTTTAGGGGTAGGGAATTGTGGTGGGTGGGAGTGTGTTTGGGGATTGTTATATGTGTTGGACCTGGTCTTTGGGTGTTAAGTGAATTTTGTTGTATGGGTACACTGTGTATACACATATAATGACAATAAAGTTGTTGTTGTTGTTGTTGTTGTTGTTGTTGTTGTTGTTGTATTGTTTCAATTCTCTTCCCCCATCAAAAATGTTCACTTTGGAAATACCTCTATTGCTGTATCAAATATTGATAATACTAAAAGAAGTGGCCATTGAATGTATAGTAAGTCATATTAACTCCTTTGAGATAATTTTTTAATGTATTTTTAAGACAGATTTCATTCTCACAAAGCATTGACCCAACAATTTTGCAAGTTCACACATTATCTCCAAATGTACTAATCCCTTTTCTAAAATAGCTGTAGCAATTTGATAATGTTTTACAAAATCAAGGGAAAGTCAATTTGTCCCAGGCATCAAATAGATAGATCAGAGTGGTGCAATGGCCTAGAAGTGGAGTCTCGCCTCACAATCAGGAGGCTGTGAGTTTGATCCTAGGTAGAAGCAGATATTTCTCTCTCTGGGCACAATGAGAATATATCTGCCGAACAAAACTCCGTATTGGTGACAGGAAGGGCATCCGACCATTAAACATTCTGCTAGCTCCATTCAGTTGCCCAGACTCCACCCCGCAAGGGATTATGGGGTTGTTAAAAGAAGAAGGTGATGATGATCAAATAGGTATATCCCACTATGTCTTTTACCTGAAGGATAGCCGGTTGTCAATTAAAAATCCTGGCTTCATGTTTTTTCAAAATGGTGCTGTGTTGGAGCTCACCATTATTAGAATTTGTTGGTATATTGGGGATATGCAAATGTTGGAAGCGTTCTTTGCTGGCCACTGTAAGGACTATTCTCAATAACTCTTGGATAAAGTCACTCAACTTTGCTTGTAGTTGGACACTGGCTAGGCAGGTCCTTTGGAAGTGATTGAAATGTATCTAGGCTCTGTTATATGGAAGGAGTTTGAGAGGATTACTTTTAAGGACCTGTGACCCTACCGATTGGTTAAGGAGTCCTAGGAGTTTGCATGTGATTAATGTTTTATTGATGGAAGGGCTGCTGCTGTCTGCCTTGAAGGAGATAGTGTATGCCCTTTTCTTAAAAGTCCATCCTTGGATCCAAATACATTAGACAATTTTCACATGGTGCCCAACCTCCCCCTTTTAGGTAAGATTGTGGCATAAGTGGCAGGCACTCAGCTTTAGAGCCCTGCATGAAGTGGATTATTTAGATCCTCTTCAGTCTGGGTTCAGGAAGTGTTACAGTACTGAGATTGTATTGCTTGTGCATAATTTGCAGCCTGGGATGGGGAGAATGCACTTAGTCTGAAGCATTTTATACCATCAGTTATGGTGTATTTTTTGGATCAGATCCAAGGATTGGATATGAGTGGTACAGTTTCCTTTCTCTGTAGTAGGTTCCACTGGCCGTTGGTTGGGGGCAAACAGTCGTGGCATAGGCTCTTCCCATTCACATTATAGTAAAGCAAGGATTAATACAATAGATGAAATCAGCCTATATTGGTTCTGCTCCTGAAAATGTTAGCTGAGGTGATACTTCAAAGGAAGCATTAATCCTTGTCCCACAGCTAAGACCCAATGTGCTAACTAGACACTAAGCACAAATAATTCATGAACAAATCCAAGAAAATCAGAACCCCTCTTTCTGTTTTTCTCCCTTGTCAGCCATCTGTTTTCCTCACTGAGAGTACCACCTCTTTATTTCTTTAGTCCCCATTTTTGTTGCTTTCCTTTCTTCTTCCTATTATTTATTCATCATTTAGTTTAAAAATGTATATACCACCTGTCATGCAGTGCATCTGCAGGTGGCACACAGAATTAAAAATACATTTGAATAAAATAATAAAAACTCATAAAACACCACAAATGCACCAATAAAACATGAAAAATAAGAATGGATGTAATTTGGCAACCTTTCTATTGGCTCTCAAATGTCAAGACAAGCAAAAGTTTTTAATGTGTGCCTAAATTGAAGATATAATGCCTGATGCCGCAGGGGCCATGTGAAACCTTGGTTATTTCCCCCAGACAGCACTGAAACTTCTTCCCAAATTTTTATTATTAATGTTATATCAAGGGAAAACTTTGAAAATACAAGATTGTGCTCCAGTCATTAATTCTGTACAATTTTAACAACATTTTAAGACAAATGAACTGAAAATCTAGTTTGGTCTAAGGCACCAGGCTAGAAACTGGGAGACCATAAGTTCAAGTCTCACCTTATTCATGAAAGTCAGCTGGGTGACTTTGGGCCAGTCATTGCCTCTCAGCTCAACCTTCCTAGTAGGGTTGCTGTTGTTGTGGGGAAAATTGGAGGATTGGAGGTCTGTTGGATATTGCCTTGATTTTTTTTTTGTAAAAATAATAAAAGTGAGAAATAAATAAATAAATGCCTCTCTCTCTCTCTCTCTCTCTCTCTCTCTCTCTCTCCCTCCCTCCCTCCCTCTCTCTTTCTGTCTCTTTCTGTCTGTCTCTGTCTCTCTCTCTTTCTCCCAGCTATAACTTGGAATATGAAGCCTGAAATATTATTCAAGTCCCATCTCTAAAATTGTGCCTCTTGGGCCTATATTGTAACAAGGTTGGTACTATATTGTAACAAGGTGCTTTGAGGATTCCAGAGAGCGCATGCCACAACCAAAAAAAGCTCTCTTCACATCTTGCAACTCGGATATGTTACCATCTTTGGTCTCTTTCATGTAACTCTCTTTATTTTCTCACTCTCTTCAGTCTGCCCATCTTGACTTTCCAACCAATAATTTGTCCCGAACATAAAACATCCTCATCCCTATTTCTTCATGCTCAGTAGCGATGGCTCTGCTGCAGCCTTTTCTCATCCAGCAGACTCCAAAGTGAAAAAGGCTCACCACCATGTTGATTATTGGAACAGGTCACCAAGAAAATGCAGTCAATGCTAGTTGGCTTATGAACATGGAAATCGAGAAGGGGTGGTTGTTCTCGCTCTTTGATCTTTTGCTAGAATTTCAAAATGGAAATTATCACTGCCACCAAAAGAGAGAGAGAGGGAGGGAGGGAGGGAACAGTTCTAACTAGAATACAGATATTGATTCATTCTGCAATCTAAGGTTAGTTAAATAGTAGAGAAACTCAATGTAGTTTAATAATCACTTTTTCTTTACTTCATTTCCTAGTGAGTAACTGGCTGTAAAAAATTGCTTACTAATATCCTGGGTTCTCTCTCTCTCTCTCTCTCTCTCTCTGTGTGTGTGTGTGTGTGTGTGTGTCTCCCTCCCTCCCTCTCCCCTCTCTCTCCTCATCCCCCCATTTTAACTTGAAATTGTCAAATATTAGATTTGTTTCTAAAATTTCCAAGCATTTTCAACTCAAGGGAGTCATGGTCTTGTCAACTATGCACTATTAACAACAGGACTTTATTCAGTAGGTTAAAGAAGAAATTAAATTGTTTTATGATATAATAGCAGTATTGTTTGCAATACTTAGCCAACATCAGGAAAGGAATTATCATCTGTCACTGAACATGATTTGCTACATTTTCAATGGTGCCCAGATTGTTATGGCTAGTTCATCATTAAATGGCAGACTATTGGATTTCTGATCAAGATAGAGGAATCCAGGCCATGATTCTTGAGAAATGTTCCATTTCGAATGTGTTAGAACAGCATGAAATTAATGTTGCTGGAATTTTCTTTCATCCACTGATGTGACACTGATTTTTTTTTAAATCTATGTCTTTGGCACATATTAAGAAGAGATACAGTTTATTAAATAATTTTTTTTAGAGACAGATCCAAATAAATAATTATTATTTTGTCTGCCAGGTTGCAGTGTTAGTATAATATCTTTGAAAATCCTTCTTTTCTCTACCAATGTTCAAATTCAGAATATAGAACACATTTATTTTGCTTATCCTTGGCTTCTGTAAGTGAAATATATTTCTAGTTGAGTGCAAATCCATTTGTTAGAACCAATACTTGGGACTGGTCTTATTTCAAATTAGATATTGCAGATATAATTCATTTTATTATTTAGTTAGTTAATTTATTCATATATTATCTCTCTGAATCTATCAAACACCATTTATGAAGTTATCTATTGGTTTGGGGTCAGACATCACCAGTGTTCTAGAGATATTCCATTGTATATTGTGGTAAGCAAATCGATGTATCAAACAAAATGGAGGCTGTACCTTCTTTCTCCCTCTCTTTTGGACATGAACTGAGTCAAATGCAACTTCATTCTTTTCCTAATCCTATCAGATTCCTCCCTGTTTCCAGGCAAGGACAAAAGTGGTGGGTTTCAAATTTTTTTAATACCAGTTCTGTGGGTGTGGCTTGGTGGGAGTGGCAGGGGAAGGTTACTGTAAAATTTCCATTCCCTCCCCAATCCAGGGGAAGGTTACTGCAAAATCCCCATTTCCTCCTGATCAGCTGGGACTTGGGAGGCAGAGAATAGATGGGGATGGGGCCAGTCAGAATATTTACTACTGGTTCTCTGAACTACTCAAAATTTCCGCTACCAGTTCTTCAGAACTGGTCAGAACCTGCTGAAACCCACCTCTGAAAGACAGCAAATCCCATATAAACCATAAAATAGAAGACTTATTCATCCATAATACAGCTGGAAAGCAGGCCTAATAAGGGAATTGCAACATATTAACAAGATGCTCCATCCATGCTTCATGGGTGTACTACTTGAATGTATTAAGTACCAGTGCCTTAACAATGCATTGCTGTCCCTCCTAAAAAATAATGTTTTGAGTAACAAATCAACTCCATGTACACGGACAAGGATCTGCTTAGCTTCCCCAAAAGTTGCCAATGAATAAGAATCCTACGATCGCTCATCTTGTAGTTTTCAACTTGTATAAAAATCTTTCCTTACTCTAAGTTGAGGAATCCTCTTTCCTATAAAGTTGGAAGCCAACAGTCGTGGACTAAATGGTGGTTATATCTCCTCAGTGCGGTCCTCTAATCTTCTGGATTTTCCATGACCTTTATCATTACTCCAGGCTGGGTCAGAAATGTTGAACTGTTATACAAATGATAGGATAGTGTGAGGAACCTGATGCACAGAAAGAAACATTGATTTTATCCGATCAAGACTGAGATAACGTTGGTCAGTAAGGTTTGATTGCCAGTTGAAGTCCAGTTGAATAGCTTGGATCCCTTCTCTGGCACTGTATATTTATCTCTCAATACATTATATATTAGAACTACCCTGTTTCCCCTAAAATAAGGCATCCCCTGATAATAAGTCCAATCGGGCTTTTGAGCGCATGTGCTAAAATAAACCCTCCCCAAAAATAAGCCCTTCCTAAAAATATTTAAACACATGCACAGCCGGTCCCCGCCATTTCCTCTGGTTAGGGTTAGGGAGGCAGAGCTGGAAAGGTAAGATGGCAGAGCTCAGGTAAGATGGCAAGAGGAGCTCCATCTTGCTCCATGTGCCCCAAAGAAATAAGACATCCCCGAAAATAAGGCCAAGCACTTATTTCAGGGTTCAAAAAAAAGACAGAGACTTATTTTCAGGGAAACATGGTAATATATAGTGCCTCAGCACTAATTTTTGTTTCTTCTCACTTTCTTAGATCTGTGTCCTGTTTGTGGCACAAAGATCTGTTAAAATACAATTTCTCCATTTATGGTAACAGTCAATAAGATAGAAATTAAAACATTTAGGCAGAAATTAAAACCACTGCATGTAGTGTTTTTTTCCCCCTTTCAAATCTGAACAAGTTATTTTCTTCAGCTACACCAGTAAGGATACAGGTAATCCTTGATTTACAACAGTTCATTATGACCATTCAAAGTCAGTTATAACAGCACTGAAAAAAGTGACTTATGACTGTTTTTCACACTTACAACCATAGTAGCTGACCATAGATCATGATCAATGTTCAGATGCTTGGCAACTGATTCATATTTATGATAGTTACAGTGTCCCATGATCATGTGATCAACTTTTGTCACCTTCTGACAAGCAAAGTCATTGGGGAAACTGATTCATTTAACAACCATGTTACTAATTTAACAACCACATTGATTCACTTAAAAAGAACTGTACTTCTTCACTTAACAAGAAAGGTCGTAAAATGAGACAAAACTCACTTAACAAAAGACCCTCTTGGCAATAGAAATTTTGGACTCAATCATGGTGGTAAATCGAGGATTATCTGTATAGAAGAGCAGTAGGGTGAACTGGTTAAGGTAGTTGCTTAATATTACTTTAGAAAGCTAGCTTTCAGTGTACAAAGAAATAGCAATAGCATTTAAACTTATATACTGCTTCACAGTGCTTTATAGCCCTCTCTAAGTGGTTTACAATGTCAGCATATTGCCCTCAACAATCTGGGTCCTCATTTTACCAACCTTGGAAGGATGGAAGGCTGAGTCAACCTTGAGCCAGTGAGACCCAAATTGCCAAACTGCTGGCAGCCGGCAGTCAGCAGAAGTAGCCTGCAGTACTGCATTCTAACCACTGCGCCACCACGGCTCTAAATCATAGTCTAAATCATGGAATGCTGTGTATAAGCTCATTGTATATGAAAATATCTTCTTTTGCTTTCATAGTTTATCAAACTGTTTTCAAAGCTCTTTTACTTAGTTCCGTATTGATATAATAACACGCTAGCTGGACATTATAATAAATGTTTTTTTCCCCTGGCTACATTTATATAAAGGTCTACATCCAAACTGTGCATATTTATTTGCTAATTATTTTAAAACTTGCCTTTAAAAAAAGAAACACGGACCAAGTACACGAACAATATTACACATGTGAGGGATCTGCTTTCAGCCATTCCTTCTTGCTGGCTCTTCATATGTTCTTGCATCCATTCAGATGCCGAAAGAAAACAATTTGCAGTTGCTTTAGTGATAAATAGATGAGAGGCGAAGTTAAGAAAATAAGAACATAAGCAGTGCCCTGATGAATTGAACTCCTGGCCTATCTGGCCTAGAAATCTGTTCTCATAGTGACCAACCAACTACAGCTAGTATTTGGCTGGCAACCAAATGACTAGACAACCCATTTGTCTCCCAGCAGAATCTGAGAGGAAATAGTTCTTATAGGAGAAAAAGGGGTGGCAGATATAGAGAAGCAACATCCAGGTCAGGTATCTGAGAAAAGGCTTGAAGTGATGTCTGGCAGCTAAACTGGCTAACATTAGTTTAGTCTGTGATGGCGAACCTATGGCACGCATGCCACAGGTGGCATACAGAGTTCTCTCTGTGGGCACGCCAGCCATTGCCCCAGCCTGGCTCCACCGAAGATGCGCGCATACCTCCCGCTGGCCAACTGGTCTTTGGGTCTTTGTCACACTTGCGCGGGGGACAGGGGGCATGCGCAGGGGCCGGGGTGCATGTGCGGGAAGCACTCGCATTGCATTTTGGGGGTTTGTGCGTGCATGTCCCCCGCATGACATTTTGGGCCTGGAAGGCCTCCTTCACCAACCTGAAAGCCAAAATGGGGCGCGGTGGCACAGCGCGAGCCCCCCCCATGCCCCATTTTGGGCTGGAAAGCCTCCTGCACTTACCTGGAAGCCAAACAGGGCAGGGAGGTGGGGCACATGCACGGTGTGTGTGTGTGTGCTCGCATTGTATTTTGGGGGTTCGAGCATGCATGCATGCATTCGTGCAAGCATATACACGCTTTGGGCACTCGACACCAAAAAGGTTAACCATCACTGGTTTAGACAGTTCTAGTGGCTTGTAAAGAGAGATTGTTGGTTTCAATGCAGAGAAAGGTAACTTAGTGCATTTAAAAGATTTGACAATGTTTATAACTGTTCATGAGAGGTCCATGAAACATTTGAGGAGGTAATCTGGGGAAAGAGTGCTAAAGATGATGAGTATCTCCATGGGGGAAATTATTAAAGCAGAAACTCTAGTGAGGTTCCAGTTGACAGATAAAAGAATGAAAGTCAAAGGTTATACCAGCAATCTCAAAAGCAGTTGCCTTTTCCACTTATTTAAGACTTTTCTTAAAATAGGAAGGCTTAGGTAGGGTCAAAATTACAGTAGACTATGGATATTTGAATCATAATATGCACATAGACATATTTAATATTCACTAGAGCTTAATGTTGCACTGGCAAAATGTTCTCATTTATATACTTTTGAAACACCATCTTATCAGCAAGAGAGGAGAAGACCTATCGTTTTGATATGCAGAAAAGTTAGAAACTGTAAATTCTAATTGCTATGCTTAGCTGGAAATGAAACAACTTACACTATGTGTTTCAGGAGTAGTTTGAATACAAAGGGAATGAAAAAATACAAAGCTGTTTTGCACTGTCTCTTTCAATCAAATCCTTCAAACCCTTAAATGTATCCCATGACAAGATTAATAATTCTGGAGCTATTAAGTCAGGCAGAGTATAAGGGATGTGTAATAAATAAATAATCTAATTGCATGTTTAAAAGCAGTTCTACAAGCCTATAAAATTTTTATCTCTAAAGGACTTTGATAGGTTTTCTATTAAATTATACTAAAAATGAATTACATTTTGCTAAGTGACTGCTCTTCTTGAATTGCTTGAAACTATGAAATCATTCTCCTCTGTAAGTCTATTTTTATCATTGGAGGAAGGGTAGCAAAAGGTTACTTACAAGACCCTTTTTATTAATAATTCAATGAGAAATGACAGCTTTTATCATCTTCCATTTAGTTATTTGTGCTGAAATGCACAAGCAATTGTCGAATGGCTGCCCTATTGCTTTAAAATATTGATGAATAAGTCAGTAGTTACAAGCATAAGAATTTTAGAGTCTTCAACAAGGTAAACACAACATGGTCTCATCAGTGGTGGGTTGCTCCCGGTTCGGTCCAGTTCTATAGTAAAACTGGCGGGAGGCTCCGTCCACCCACCACGACATCACCATGGGTGATCTGCACATGTGTAGAAGCTTCTGTGCATGCGCAGAAGCACGTGCGCACTCCCGTTGCAAACCGTTAGTAAAAGTAAGTAGAACCCACCCTTGGGTCTCATGTATGAATCAACCACCTTTGGAAAAAGTAACATTCTCTCTCTCGCTCTCTTTTGAATTTTTGTTTTATCAGATTAAATCTAGGTTTCTTCAGTTTTGTTAGCAGCCTTACCTCCTTCTGGTGCTTATGTTCTATATCCGTGATGGCGAAACTATGGCACACGTGCCCGTGTGAAGTGGCACAGAGAGCCATGTTGCCTGGCACACCAGCCATCGCCACAGCCCAGCTTCACCGTGCATGCATGCGTGCCTCCCGCTGGCCAGCTGGTCTTTGGGTCTCTACCGCAAATGCATGGGGGGACCATGTGGGGGATGTGTGTTTCATGCATGGAGGGCAGGGCACATGCGTGGGACCACTTGCATTGCATTTTGGGGGTTCGCATACGTGTGCCTCATGCACCCCATTTTAGGTCTGGAAGGCCTCCTGCACCAACCTGGAAGCCAAAATGGGGCACTGGGGACCAGGGCACATGCACGGGGGCGGGGCGCCTGCACGGGGAAGGGGTGCATGCATGGGGGTGCTTGTATTGTATTTTGGGGGTCCGGCCACGTACTTTGGGCACTCGGGACCAAAAAGATTAACCATCACTGTTCTATATCAAAGGTAGTCACTGCAAATTTCAAAAGGCCTTTGCAAACAATCTGACAATGGGAAAAGTAGGCAAGCAGCAGTAGGTAACTCCACCTGCTTTAAGGCCTAACCCCAGACATTTGGTTTAGCACTACCCATACTGTCCTGTGTTTCACAAAACATAACTTTTGTGGAGTTCTATTAGTCCTTGTCTAATAACCCCAATGATTGTGTCAACATCCAGCTCAAGAATCCAAATAAAACTCCAGGTTCATTCTGTTTCCAAAAATCTTACTGTTTATTAAATACACTGCATGGTAATGTCGATGCAAAACTGACTCTGAGCTTCCCAGACACCAGTTCATAGAATTAAATAATAATTTTCCCAGCCAAACACCCAATTTATCACATAGTCCATGAAAACAAGTTTCCTTTGTTATGGGAACCATCTGCTTCAACTCTACACCTGCTACAATGTCCTTGAAAAGGTTTCAGGCTCTCACAGGTTGTTTGCCCTACCCATATTCAGTATTTTAAGATTTCTCTTAATTTGCTTGTATGCTCAATTGTACTTTTACACACTGTGATCAGGCAATACAATCTTGCGTATTCCTTGACAGCAACAACTTCTAAGGTAAGAGGCAACTTTCAAGGTATTGGGGAGTGCCAATAGGTGCTATGATAAAATAGGGACTATAGAGTGACATCATCATTTTCCTTGCTGTGTCAAACTTTTAGTATACCCTTGTAATCACAGTGGGAGGAACTGAAAGCATTTATGAGAAACCATCTTGCCTCTGATTTGTCTTTTCTCTTTCTTTTCCTGGATTTTAAAACAAGAAAGTGATTGAGTGCATAGGCTTTTCTCCATCTTCAATTCCCTTCCAGGAGGCAGTGCTTGCTGATTGTAACTGTGCTTCTTAGCGGAAGCAGTGATCTCTTGGCAAAATAAACTGAGCAGGAGGAAATTTCCTACACCACTGCAGTTGAGTATATGCAGGAACTATTTGCATTCAAGTAAAGACGTAGAAGAAAATCAAAGGTCCAGGGTGAAGTGACATTTACTTTTATTCTTCCCTTAATGAATTTTTTTTCCACGTGAGTCAGATTAGAACTAAGATCTCTTTTTCTTTCTCTCGCTTGTAAAAGAATTCCTGAACACAGGAACCAAAATTCAGTGTTATCTTTTGATAATTAGCTTGGAGGGAACTGCTTTGGACTAGAGGGCATAGAACAGTGTTGGCGAACCTTTGTGGCACAAGTGCTGAAACGGGAGTGTGAGTGTGTGTGCACGGGGGAGTGCTGAAAACCAGAAGAGCAGTTCCCCCGCGTGCATGCACATGCCAGAAGCTGAGCTTCCGGTTTCCAGCGAGCACATGTGCACTGGTCATCTGGTCTTCTGGTTTCTGATGCACATGTGCACGCAAAGACCAGCTGGCTGGTGCGCATGTGTGCGCTGGAACCCGGAAGAGCAATGGGCGATGGCTGGCATGCCCAGAAGGGATGGCTCTGCATGCCACTTCCAGCAGGCGTGCCATAGGTTCGCCATCACTGGCATAGAAATTACAGAAATAAATAAATAAACCATGACTACTTAATAGAAGCTCTAAGCAGGTGCTGCTACTTCAGCAGTCTATGATTTAAATCCTCCAATGCCAGGAGGCAACAGGAGTTATCCTATTTAGATAAGCATAATCTATTGGATGTGGGATGACCATTTGTATAGAACTGTGAAGTGGGTTTTTTTTTAAAGGGCAGTAAGCTGCCCTTTAAAAAAACTGCATAAGCTGCAATTTATGCAGTTCTTACTATATAGATTGCAATTAATATTGGCTTCCATAACATATTTTTTGTATGAATTACAATTATAGATCTGAAGGGATTCAAATGCTAAGGAAATATCCCCTCAAAACATTATAACAGCCTTTATTAACCTTGTACTATTGGACAGTTGCAACAAGTCCACTCTTACGTATGATATATTTAGGTGTATATTGCAACTTACGTATTGCTCTTTAGCAGAGGGCTTGGATATAATGACATTGCTTTACTGTATGCATGGGAAATGAAGTGAAAATTATTGAGACATTATCCAGTTAAGACTAGGATAATGTTGAAAGCATAAAAAAAGATAACATGAATAATAAAACCAAGGCCAATTGATGGGAACAGAGAGATGTTAACAATGACATGATAGAGCAACAAGATACACTGCAAAACCTACACCAGGCAGCAAATTCTTGAACCAGCTCAGGGCTAGAAAAAAGACATCTCAAAACCTACATTGCTTGTTTGCAGATATCAGCACATGAAATGAGCAAAATATGAGAGATAAGAGAAGGAAAATAATATATGTCTCCGTACTTTGACAGTAAAAAAACACATAGGTACTGATACTAAAAACTTGGAAAAGCTGAACACAGGGCATGAGGAACTTCAATATTATATTTAAGATAAGGAATATTTCAGTGGTAGAATTCAATTTTTTTTCCTACCATTCTGTGGGCGTGGCTTGGTGGGGGTGGCAGAGGAAGGATACTGCAAAATCCCCATTCCCTCACCACTCCTGGGGCCAGCCAGAGGTGCTATTTACCAGTTCCCCAAACTACTCGAAATTTCCGCTACCAGTTCTCCAGAACCTCTCAGAACCTGCTGAATAGCACCCTTGGAATATTTCATATTAAGACTGATATTTGGCTTGCCCCTCTATCCCTAAAAGATATCTGTAATGACATGTCTGGACTACTGTAATGCTCTCTATATGGGGCTCCCCTTGAAGAGGACTCAGAGGCTCCAACTGGTCCAGAATGCGGCCGTGCGGGTGGTTATGGGCACACCTCGTTACGCCCATGTAACACCTCTCCTGCGCGAGCTGCACTGGCTCCCAGTGGTCTTCCGGGTGCAATTCAAGGTGTTGGTCACCACCTTTAAAGCGCTCCATGGCATAGAACCAGGATATTTATGGGACCGCCTTCTGCCACCAATAGCCTCCCACCGACCAGTCCGCTCCCACAGAGAGGGACTCCTCAGGGTACTGTCAGCCAAGTTATGTCAGCTGGCGATACCCAGGAGGAGAGCCTTCTCTGTCGGAGCTCCTGTCCTTTGGAATGAATTGCCCCCGGATATTCGTAACATCTCTGACCTCCAGGTCTTTCACTGTGCCCTCAAGACCCTACTGTTCCGACAGGCGGGGCTGTCTAACTGAATGATTTTAAATTGGGTTTTAATATTGGGTTTTAAAATTTGGCCAAAACTATTTAATGGTTTTAATTAATTTTAACTATCATATTGTATTTTATGTTTTTAATCTTGGCTGTACACCGCCCCGAGTCCTTCGGGAGAAGGGAGGTATATAAATAAAATTATTATTATTATTATTATTATTATTATTATTATTATTATTATTATTATTATTATTATTATTATTATGCAAGAGGCTCAGAAGGAATCCTTCCTAAGTTATTGGCCTGCAAATGTGACAGTGGGACAATTGCACTTTCAGACTTGCAAGAGTCATAGCATTATAGAGTAATAGAATCATAGAGTCTAGAATCTTAGAATCATCATAGAATTATCATAGGATCATAGGTATTGAAGGGACCTCGGAGGTATTCTAGTCAAGCTCCCTGCCCAAGACAGGAGTCTCTATTCTATCTCAGACAAATGGTTGGCCAATCTTTTTTTGAAAACCTCCAGTGATGGAGCACCCACAATTCTAGCAGGCAAGCTATTCCATTGATTAATTCCCACTGTCAGGAAATTTCTCCTTAGTCCAGGCTGGATCTCCCTCTTTTACCTATTGCTTCTTGTCCTGCCCTCATGTGCTTTGGAGAACAAAGGAACCTCTGTGATAGTCCTTCAAATATTGGAAGATGGTGATTTGAACTCATCTAAAGCGGATAGGTGTTGTCTTACCAATTTGTTGCCTATTTTGACTCATATTCCTGTTTTGTGTCCCATAGTGCTGCTTTTGAAAGGCTGGCTATCTTTTTCCTTATGCATAAAGACATGTGCTAAAAAAGGAATTAAGTAGTTCTGCTTTCTTCCTGCTGCCCAACACCTTCTTGACATCTTCACCTATTAGTGGACCAAACATTTTTCTTGATTTTTTTCTTGTTTTTTACATATTGAAATAAACTTTTTTTTTGGTAATTTATGGCATTTGTTGCAAGTCTTAGTTCATTATGAGCTTCAGCTTTCCTAACTCTGTCCTTGCACATTTGGGCTATTGGCTCATATTCTGTTCTAGTGATATGTCTCTCTCAATTTTTTATACTTGTCCTTTTGTTCTCTCAGTTTTGTCAGAGAGTCCTTCATGGAACCATAATGGTTTCATTGGAGTCTCTTGGTTTTTTCCCCCTCTATGGTATTGTGTTTCATTGGACTTTTATAATCTCATTTTCAGGGTTTCCCAAGCATCTTGAATTGTTTTCCCTTTAGGAGTTCCATCCATGGAATCCTTCCTAAACTCTCTTTTAGTTTGTTGAAGTCAGTTCTCTTAAAGCCCAAGACATTAAGTTTGACTTTGTTCTATTGCATTATGTTGAATTCCAGTGTGACATGGTCACTCTACTCCAAAGTTTCCACAACTTCAATCCCATCTATCATTTCATCCCTATTAGTGAGACTTCAGTCCAGTATAGCTGGGTATCAAACTCAATTTCATTGAGGGCCACATCAGGGTTGTGTTTGTCATGGGGCTAGGGTGGGCATGGCCAGGCTGGGCTTGGCCAGCTTGTTGTCACTCATGTCAGTGGTGCCTGTAGTGGCCTGAGCGCTCTGCCAATGAAAACAGGCTCCCGAGCTCTGTTTTCGACTGTGACAGCCTCCTGCAACCCTCTGCCAGTGAAAACGGAGCTCCAGAGGGCCTCAGGTAGCCTCCCTAGCTCTGTTTTCACTGGCAGAAGCACCGTGAGCTGGTCCTTCACTGTTTCCAGGGCAGCCTCGCGGGCCAGATCTAAGCATCCCACAGGCTGGATCTGGCCCCTGGGGCCTTGAGTTTGACACCTCTGCTCTAGTTCCTTCTTCTACATTTTGAATCAGCTAGCATGTCAGGAATCTGTTTGATCTCCCACTTGCTGCAGAGTTCATCTCCCAGTTGATGTCTGGGTAATTAAACTATTTAAATTAATCTTAAATTAAATTAAAACTTAAATTAATTTAAGTTAATGTAGCTTTACAATAAAATAAAATTAGCTTATTTTGTTTTGTTTCTTCTCTGGTAAGGCTTATCATCAGCTGGTAAGTCTGATCTCACAGATAACTTATTTTATGTTGAGAATTAAGATCAGTTAAATGAAGTAATAGATATTTTCCCTGGGACCATGCCAATATCCTCAAGATAGATTGGAACTCTAGCTTCTATAATTTCCAGCCATCATGGACATCAACATACTAGGTTTATTTACTCTCACATTTACCTCTTTCCCTTCTTCTAGAAGTTCAAGCTAGACATCTATGGCTGGGTTGCATGTAAACCCAAAAGATCATCATCAACCTCATACACTGCTGAATTTCCCAAACACATCTGGAAGCTTTGGTGTTATTTTATAACACCATCCCAGAAACATAGAAGAAAAATGATTAATTGGAAATAATTGTATTGTGTGAAAAATATTGTATTTGTATGCAGTCTTGGTTTGTTTCACAACAATGTGAGTTTGATGTCTTTGAAAGCTTTAGTTCTTTTGAATGCTGAATGTATATTAAACAATTTTTGTAGTGCTGATGAAGGCATCTGCACACCACACTCTCCCGGTGCTGGTGACATTTATTGATTCTGACAAATAACTTGATGTTGTCCAGTAGCAGGTCACACGAAATGTAGAAGCATATTGAAAGCAAGATAAATGTCAACATCATTAATGTCATCAGAGTCTTTCAAAATGAGAACTATACAGAATATGTAATCTATACCAAAATGATACTTTATGAAGTCTGGCATCCAAAGGGATTTGTTCGTTTCTACAGAAATGAACTTTAGTATCTTATTTAAAGATTCTTATGCCAATTGGTGATGGGTAACCTTTAAAATAATGGAAAGGATAAATTGCTAGCTGTTTTAAATTTGAGTTCTTGATATCTATGTTCTTATTAGAACAGAATAGTTGGAAGGGATCTTAGAGGTTTTCTAATCCAACCCACTGCTTAGGCAGGAAACTCTATACCATTTCAGACAAATGGTTGTCCAATCTCTCCTGTAAAATGTCTAGTGTTGGAGCATTCACAACTTCTGGAGGCAAGTGGTTCCACTGATTAATTGTTCTAATTGTCAAAAAATTTCTCCTTAGTTCTAGGTTGCTTCTCTCCTCGATTAGTTTCCATCCATTGCTTCTTGTCCTGCCTTCAGGTGCTTTGGAAAATAGCTTGACTCTCTCTTCTTCTTATCAGTATCAGATTGTGTGTGTGTGTGTGTGTGTGTGTGTGTGTGTGATATTTGAATACCTTTGAAGACATGGAACTATAGCAAATATTTGGGTTTTGGAGGGGCTTGAAACATCAATATTATATTAAGGGAAATAAATAAAATAAGGTCATCTGCCTAAATCATCAAATTTGAGTGCATGATGTAGGCTGTTTGAAGATGGCAGGAAGCACTGGTAATTTTTATGAATAAGAAAATATTTCTGAAGTCTTCAAAATAAACTAGAAACAGCTTTTACAACTCTAACATTTTTGGATACATTTAATTTAGGCTAAAATTAATGAAATTAATACACAAAGAGACACAGACAAGTTTGAGTATTTTAATAGGAAGAACAGACAAGGAAAACTGGAAATTTGATACTGCTCTCCAATACTTATCATTAGATCAGTTTATTTATGTATGGATTTATTTAAAAACATAGCCTACTTTTCAGAAGCAGGATATAATAGGGTAATAAAAGTCGAAGAAAATTGACGATATTAAAAACTCAAAACAGCATCATGAACATGACAGAAACATCCTAAATGGTGCAATATCAAAAGATTAGACAAAAATCTGATAAACAGGGAGATATTTCAGCCAATTTATGCCAACAATAATTGGTAGGGAGGGAATTCCATAATTCAGTTCTTGGTTTGTAATTTATCTCATCGTTGCCAGCAATGTTTTCCTCTAGCAGTGAGTCTACCTTCCCCACACCCTCAAATCTAAGGAAAATGGAGTTGTTAGCCTTTACTATCTTGATAGTAACAATAGTAAAGATACATACATGCTTGCTATCCACGCAGTTGGGAAATTCTGGGCCTGTTCACAAATCTGAGAGGTGTCTAGGAATGGGGAATCATTATTTTGATAGCTGTCTAAATATAAAAAACTGTAGTGTGATCATTCTAAATGAACCTGACTCTCCATATATTAAAACATAGTCTAGTAGGGAAAGCTTTTATCCTGCGTTAGGAACATTGGGCTTCGTACTAAATAAATTTATTCCTTGATATTGTTGAACATTATGTTTCTATGAAATCTAGTTTGGTTTCAACTCTGTAAGAGTAATTCAAGCCTTGAGATGCTTTTAGACATAAGCTACCAGGGTTTTTGTAAAATCAAGCATTAATTTATCTCTGAATTATGTTGAAATGACTTTATGGAAACTTTATATCTCAAGGATGTAAAATTGAAAGGCAATAATCCTAACTACATTAGAATCACCAAATTACTTTTAGGTTGACATTTCCATTTCAATTACTTGTCTATCCAAAAGGAGTATACTTGGTGCATATCTGAATGAACGTATGATTGAAGTTAATTATTCTATTCACCTTTAAATGAATTATAGATTGTGCTGTTTTGCCCAAGAGAAAAGTCATTTTCACCCATTGAATACATCCAGGGATTGTTATTACCATTTGGGGTCTCTCTAATGCAGCTTCATCTCCATGTTTCAACACTGCTGGATTTGTAATAATGTATGGAAAATTCAAAGGTTACTGGAATTAAATACCACTTTTGCTGTTATAGTTTTCATTCAGAATTACTCATGGTAGGATATAAATTGACATCTTATAGTCTTCAAAGAAAAAGGCAGATGCCACATTTTCTATTTAAATGTCAAATAGTTCTACCAGAGACAAAGTATTTGGAAAGTAATATTTAAGAAAGGGTGTTCCACCCTTGTTGTTATTACATGAGTCTCAGGAGACTTTGGAAAATTACACATTATTTGTTAAATATTGTGTGCCTTTTTGTAATGGTATCAATTCTTTCAAAATTTTTGAAACTTGGGAATGGCCGCTATTATTTTCCTTTGTATCTGGCATATATGAGCATAAATATGGGAGAAATATATGTCTGAGTATTGCTGTCTTAATATTTTATACTAACTTTTTTAGTTGTTCTCATTTCATATAAAGAAAAAGAAAACACTTTTGTTTTCCTCCAACCCGCAGGAATAGAGAATTTCAGTGAAATTCATATGCAGGGTATAGAGTTATAAGGGATATACTGGTATATGATTAGCAGTCAGAGAAGTTGACCTCTTCTAAAGAGTCAGAAAGGCAAAAAAAAAAAACATCTTTGAGTAGGAGAAGGAAATTTTAGACCAATGGAAAGATGGAAATGAACTTACTAAATGCTGCTGCAAATCCTATCACGAGCCCAAATAAAATGCTTTTGTCATGTAAGATGTGGGTGCTATAACATTGAATTTAATAATTGATTTAGACACTGCCTAATTCCAAACAACTCTGAGCGGCCTATCATATAACAAAGAAAATAAAACACAGCACAATTCTAAAGCATAACCAGCAAAAAAATAAATAAGTAAAGCACATGGCAAATCCAGCCAATAGAACAGAACTCACCAGGGGGTTCCAGATACTTTAGTCCAAGGTCTGGGAAAAGAGCCAGATCATCAGGGCCTTCCAGAGCTACCTGGATATTAGAGGGAACTGCATTTCAGAGGGAAGGTGCCATGAGAAGGAGTGCTTCCTTGGTCCCAAAAGACAGCACTGTTTTGAAGGGACCCAAAGAGTACCAGTCCTGTTAGCACATATCAGCTGGGCGTACACCATGGGAAATAAATATGCTATTCATGCCTTTATAAGTGACAACCAGCACCTTAAATGGCATCCTGAAGTAGAATGGCATCCAGTGCAGCTCCCATAACAAAAGTGCCATATGGGCATATCAAGGTGCGTCCATCACTGCCTGCACTGCTACATTCTGGATTAGGTTAAGCCTCTGAGTGGTCTTCAAGGACAACTTGATGTACAGCTCCCCTGGGAGCAATTAAAGCATGGCCATAATAAGCAGAGCCTCTTATTATCCAGGAACTGTACAATTGCTACACATGATGAAGGCACGCAAAGGTCTGCAGCTGCCAATTGTTGTTCAAGCCAGAGCTGTGAGTCCAAGAAAACTTTCATACTGTGGCTGGCTCCAAGCAGGAGAGTGCAACTCCTCCAGAGCCAAGGATGGAAAACCTCCAATTTTAAAAACATTTTCATAAAAGCTTTGACAGTTCTGGTTGGAATTCATTTCTAGTCTCGTCCAATCTTCTCCTTTGCAGAAGTGTAATTTCTACTAGCTTTTCAAGCACGATTCTGCATTGCCATGACCTCTAAAATGCACGTAAGGTTTTGAATAACAGAGATATATGTTCTCAGAGATATATTACCAGAAGGTAAACAGAACGGAGATCAGGAAGATGTTACCATTGTCTCCTTATTTTGTTCACATTAGCATATGTGGACTTATTTTATTATCATAACCTCCAGAAGATTTGGTGATTATTTTTTAAAAAAATATTAAATCTGTAAGGATGCCCATCCAATGGAACCCTCAGTGGTAAACATACCATATAAAACATCAGCAATAAATCAAACAAACAAAGTGAAGGCCTTCTCATTAAAACACCAATGCTATACATCCATGCTGAAGCTGCCAAAGGCCAAGGGAAAGAGCCAGAGACTCATGGCCTTCTGAAAGACCAAAGATCTGCAATTTTACAGTATATCTGAGGGGAGGTTCTTCCATAGGACAGGTGCAATGACAGATAAGGTTTACTTCTTAGGCTCCCGCCAGGTAATATTGCCTCATTTAAGGAATCCAGAGCATGACCATTATGCCAGACCTTGTGGAATGAGCAGAAACTATTAGGGAGAGGCATGCCATAAGTAACCTGGCCCCGTGTCATGCAGGGCTTTAAAGATGACAACCGGCACCTTGAATGACATCCAGAAGCCTCTTTGGAGCTATTTAGTTCATGGAGAGTAGGGTTATGTTGAGACATCTATGGTACATCCAACACTGCATTTGGCGTCACATCTCTTGACCAGCTGGGATTTCTGAATGCTTTTCAGAATCAGCCCTTGGATGCATTGCAGTAGTCCACTCAGGAAGTGACTACATGAGTGACTGTGAATAGTGAAATAGAATAATTTAGGAATGGACATTACTGGCTCACAAGATGTATTTGCACAAAGGCTAGAATCCTAGTGCAACACAGATGTAAATACACACATTGCAGCACTGGTCAAAAGGGCCCAGCAGAGATTATACTACCTGAGATATCTCAGGAAATGTTCTGTCCCCGTCTCCACACACACACACACACACACACACACACACACACACACACACACAGCCAGCCGAGGGTTAAAGGAAGCACATGGCACGCACACAGTTTGTTATCAGAAACTTGGCAGCAAGACAAGCACCGACTGCCAAGTGCTTTTACTTAATATCCCTTCACCAGATAAACAGAAATACACACAGTTTGCAAATAGTCCAGTTCAAAACAAGAAACCTTCTGCAGATTTAGGTGTTGTTCAAAGTGACTAGCCAGAGTTAGTTTTTGTGCATCACAGAGTCTTAAATAGCCACCACCCTCTCTTATATAGTCTCTGGGGTGTGGTCCAGTGACTCAGCCTAATCCCTGGCACACCTCCTCAACTGCTGCAACCGTTGGCGTGGATCCAGGAACGACAGATCGCCTCCATCGCTATCATTGGAGACACCTGGCTCCTGGCTAATCTCCTCTTCCTCGGCCGGCACCTGAGGCAGTTCCAGAGAGGAGGGGCCTGGAGAGGGAGGCCTGGCCGACTCTTCTCCTTCATGTTCAGAGCCTTCCCCCTCCGATAAGATAGGCTCGGAGGACGGAGCCACAACAGGAAACAGCAACTGAATGAAAAACAGCTGGTGGCCTTCTACGGCTGCACCATAGAGAGTATTTTAACTTACTGCATCTGTGTATGTTTTGCCAATTGCACAGTGGCAGATAGGACAGCACTCCAGAGGGTCAACATCATTGCCCAGAGGATCATTGTTTGCCCTCTCCCCTCCTTGGAAGAGCTTTATAGCTCCCACTGCCTTAAGAAAGTTCAAAACATTCTTAAAGATCCTTTTTTTGAACTATTACCATCTGGCAGACAGTACAGATCAATAAAAACAAGGACAAATAGGCTGAAAAGCAGCTTCTATCACAGGGCAATAACCATATTGAATTATATGGTATAGTGCAATATCGGGTTTTCAATTTCAATTATATAGAATGTAAAGGATGTATATGTTTTTTTTTATAGTTATAATATACACTGAAAACAGCATTTAATTTCATTGTATCATGTGCAATGACAATAAAGTAAACTACAAACTATAAATGTACCTACAACATAGAGGCCTTTTCTATTTGTTTTTAGTTTTTGAGCTTTTCTTGACTACTTTAGTGGGCTCTCAACTATGTAAAGATACTACCTTTATTCAGAAAAGGAGAGCGATAGAAATATATGTATTTATATTTCATTTTTTTTAAACCACTCAGCTCCCTCAATTTAGCGGAACTCTTGCTTGATGCTCTGAGATAGTTAAAAGCAGGTGTTGAAAGTTGAATCAATGGGGCTTTGTGAAGATATTTAGTTATGTTACTGTTTTCTTTGAGCAGATTTGACACTTGTCCCATCCCAAAGATTTACCCATGACATTAAGAAGAGTGTCTCCCTTGCCATCTCCATAGGTGTGAGATAGCCTGGTGGTTATTTCAGAAATTAATCTGGAGAAAACAATTACTTCCACCATATTTTGCACCATATTTAATAGCTTTCCATTCCAGACAAAATTCATTTTCATTTGTTAAATATTTTCATTGTGTTATTAAATCGGCTGCTTAATCAGTTAGTTTCAAAGCACAGGATTGGCAAGATGCTTTCCTCTGCTGAAACAGAAGCAGGTTTCTTAATCTCTGTTTAATTGGCTATTTAGAAGAACAGATTTATCTTCCTATTGATATAAATCATCCAAATTACCTTTTGTGAATTGGTGAATGTAAAACCTTGGTTCTCAGCAAGGATTCTATTAATCTAAGAGACTAAAGTCAAAATCTCTACCTACATGCTTAGACATAATGATGGCCATGAGTTACAAGAAGAAACCCTGACCTTTAGTGCCCCCAAAGTTCATACAAGTAGAGTTGTACAAGAGCTGATGGTACAGAATCTGAGTAGCCCCAAGGCACAAGTACTATCCAGAATTCTACAGAAATGTAAGTTGTCCTAACTATTTAATAGACTTCAAATTAGTATGCTGAACAAGTTGAACCATCTTCAAGACTGATCTGTTTAATAGTCTATTTCTATATGCAAGCCCAAGGGTCTGCTATGGCTGCACCTACACACAAAGAAAGAATAAATGGTTAGTTAGTTCATAGGCAAGGTATTTTTGCAGTCAGAAAGGAGGAGAAGCACAGGATAAATTTTCTCCCTTCAGTAATAAAATAACTTGGTGGAATTTGCACACTGTGATAAAGAGAACATTTTTAGTGCTATGCCTTAACAAGTACGCATAGTTAAAGGGATGTAATTCTAAATATTTGGCCATTTTCTGCTATCTGGATTAATTTGTGTAGTTAATCTACGGGTGCAGATTGTTAAATTTCAACTCCCATCAAGATCACCTTTCACAATTAAAGCAACAGGAAGTTGTTAAGCTAACAACAGCTGGAACTCCACAAACTGTTTAACTATGCTTAAATTCATGTTCTCGGCTGCTTGAAACTTGGATCAATTATGAGGCTTCCTGAGTTACATTCCTAGGTGCTTCTTTGACTTTGCCATGTTTTCCTCTTCCTGAAACTTAGATGAGGATATTATTGATACAACTGAAGTGGCTCCACACAAGCCACAACTTTCCATTTATTTGTTCATGTGCATCTTTTTAACATGTGTTTATCCTGGGATGTCAACTTCTATACATAAATCAATAAATAAAATAGATAAGAACCTATACATCAGAAAACCTTAAGACCACTCTGGAACTCAAGGTAGCATATACTGTATACATATTTACCCAATATCATCTGCTCCAGGTAAATCTTTTTCCTAAAGTCATTAAAGTGGGTTGCATCTTTCATGAAGCTAAAGCAGTGGTGGGTTCCTCCTGGTTCGGCCCAGTTCCGATATGACATCACTGAACCGGTTCTGTGCCCCCCCACCGCGTTATTCTTACCTTTTATTTGGCCCCATTCCCAATCTATTGTTGCCTCCTGAGTCCTATAGCTGATCAGTGATAAAAGGCAGTTTGGTGGTAGACCGATGCCTCCAAAAACAAATGAGTAGACCAGTGCCAGCAAAAATAAATGGGTAGACCGGTACAGTTCTGCAAGCAGTTAAAAGCCTGGTAGACCAGTACCTCTACTAAAGCCTAAAGAATTGTCACATGACCATATAGCCATGCCCATAAAACAAGCCACGCCCACAGAACCGGTAGTAAAAAGTTTTAGAACCCACCCCTGAGCTAAAGGTGTGGTGAATGGAAATGTGGCTTTTCTGCTGTTACCCAGTCTTGTGGAACAATGTCAGAAATTTAACACATGTAACACCACTATTGTATGAGCTGGATGGTAACAGGCATTTTTCCAGGTGCATTTCAAGGTGTTGATTGTTACCTTCATGATTTGGGACCAATTTTGGTCATAGAACTATATTTATATAATCAAGTACTTTCTCCCAAAACATAGTAAGTATAAAACATTGTAACATATGTTTTAAAGAAGCATTACTTATTTTATTTTATTTTGATTTCTATAGCTGCTCATCTTAAGAAGTGGCTCAGGGCAGTGTACATCATAAAACTAAGAATGTTATAGCTTCCATTATTCTGGACAAATTCTTTAGTTCCGGAAAAATTCCAGTCAAAGTTAGTATTGACAGTATAAACATATCAAAAATTGAAACCTAGAAAATTTCTAGTTCAGAAACTCAGACAGATGATTTGGGGGAGGGGGGAGAAATATGGACATGAACTCAGTGGTGAAATCCGAATATTTTTTACTACCGGTTCTGTGGGCATCGCTTGGTGGGCGTGGTGTGGTTTGGTGGGCATGGCTTGGTGTGCGTAGCAGGGGAAGGATACTGCAAAATCTCCATTCCCACCCCACTCTGGGGCCAGCCAGAGTGGTATTTGCCGGTTCTCTGAACTACTCAAAATTTCCGCTACCGGTTCTCCGAACTGCTCAAAATTTCTGCTACCGGTTCTCCAGAACCTGTCAAAACCTGCTGGATTTCACCCCTGCGTAAACTTCTCTGTTAACCAAATTCACTAGAGATTTCATGATTTTAAGTGGTCATTCAATTAGTAGATTATGGATTGGTCAATCAATGGGGACAAACTTTCACAGCCATGCTGTTTTCTGCATTGTCTCAAGTCATGTGATTCCAGTAGTAATTTTGCAAGAAGGAAACTATTGAAGAGTTAGAGGAAGGTTTATATTTAATTAAACAACTGAGCCTTGGGGAAAAAAAAACAAGGCTTCTATGTCAAATTAAAGCAACATCTTGAAGGAAGCATTGCTCATAAATCGGGATTCCCTAGTTGAAATAGCAACTATTAATTGAATAATTACTGCAATCTCCTAGCTTCTTATTTCCCCACCTCTGGAAATGAAGTACATTGAAAAGCAAATAGTGCATTTTGAAACAACTTTTCGGTTACCAGTATTCCCTAGTAGCTAAACATGACAGAAATTTATGCTTGGATTATCATTCTAGCAATGGAAGATAAATGCATGCTTAAGTGAGCTCACAGTCTCTTCTCCCCCTCTTTTTAACATGAACTAAGATGTGAAATTATCTGGAGGAAGGCTGAACCTCTTGCACATCAAAATAAAATCTTTTCTGGCAAATGCATTGGCCTAAGATGCCCCCATTAAAGGCAAAGGAATTCACTCTGCAGTAAGTGGCTTTGAATTACAGTACATTTGGAAACACTATTTGTGCATCTCCACTGCTTTGATTTTATGTACATTTTTTGGTATGCAGATACTTTCTCTGTCATACCTATATGCTGTAGCTTCCAGGAACAATTTTATGACACTTTCTTTAGATACCAGTAATCATTCAGTCTTTCTTGTGCACAAGATAGACTTACTTAGAAGCAGATGCCATTGAAATCAATAGGAATTATCTCTCAATAGGAATTACTCAGTATGAGTTACTTTGACATGCATAGGACTTTTTAGAGAGTCCTTTAATTGACTGACTGACACATAATACATGTTTTGGGTCAGTTGTGAAATCCAATTTTTTTTACTACTGGTTCTGTGGGTGTGGCTTGGTGGGCATGGCAGGGAAAGGATACTGCAAAATCTCCATTCCCACCCCACTCTGGGGCCAGCCAGAGGTGGTATTTGCCAGTTCTCCAAACTACTCACAATTTGTGCTACCAGTTCTCCAGAACCTGTCAGAACCTCTGGATTTCACCCCTGTTTTGGGTCTTTAAAAAATACTTAAAAGACAAAAAGAAAAGTAAAGCCACTGCTTCTTGTTCTTTGCTTGCACATTGGGAGATACAAATTTGCTTTCACGAAAGCCATATAAGACACCCATATTTGCTATGGTGAGTATTTAATAAATAAATATCACCCCGTGTCCTTTCTTCTGTCACTGGTAGCTAGAAATTTACTTTATGGACTTCATTATGAAACCATGGCTGAAAAGTATTATTCTGCATGCTCTTCAATACTGAAATAGCCTTTATGGAGGAAACATGAACAAGGTAAGGCACCTCAGGATTAAGCTGTGTTTATTTGCAACAATTTAAGTGCTTATTTACAGCAATTTCCTCTGACTCAATTTCTTCTTATAGCAACTTATAAATAAATTAACTGAAGATATAAGGCTGCAGAAGCCTCCATCCATGCCCTAGTTGTTGAGCACAAAGAATTTTGTCTTCCTTACTAGGGCACTCTGTTTTAATTTTTATTAATATTTATTTATTGGCAGCAGTAGTATTTTAAGGGGTGCTAGATGTGGGCCATAAGGAAGGCTGAGCACCAAAGAATTGAGGCCTTTGAACTATGGTGCTGGAGAAGACTCCTGTGAGTCCCTTGGACTGCAAGGCGATCAAACTGGTCAGTCCTAGAGGAGATTAACCCAGACTGCTCTTTAGAAGACCAGATTCTGAAGATGAAACTCAAATACTTTGGCCACCTCACTGGAGAAGAGCCTAATGCTGGAAAAGATTGAGGGCAAAAGAAGAAGGGGACAACAGAGAATGAGGTGGCTGGATGGAGTCACTGAAGCAGTAGATGTGAGCTTAAATGGACTCCAGAGGATGGTAGAGGACAAGAAGGCCTGGAGGAACGTTGTCCATGGGGTCACGATGGGTTGGACATGACTTCATGACTAAGAACAACAACAGACTGTGGGCATACAGAATTGCCTCCTTCAAGACTGGAGGATCTCCACCTTCCTCGAAAAGGCTGAAACCACCACATGCAGTGGTGGGATTCAAGTAATTTAACAACCGGTTCTCTGCCCTAATGATTTCTACCAATAACCAGTTTGCCAAACTGCTCAGAAAGTTAACAACCGGTTCTCCCGAAGTGGTGCGAACTGGCTGAATCCCACCACTGACCACATGGATCTAGCTATATGTTACTTCCTAGGTTACTTCCTTACCAACGCAGGAAAGACATGGATCTAAACAAAAATCTGGCTAGATGAGTTTGGTTCACTTCCTTAGTAATTCTCCAAAACCAGTTCGCACCACTTCGGGAGAACTGGTTGTTAACTTTCTGAGCAGTTTGGCAAACTGGTTCTTGGAAGAAATCATTAGGGCAGAGAACCGGTTGTTAAATTACTTGAATCCCACCACTGCCCAAAACCATATCTCAGGTCTCTCCATTCTAGAGTTCACTCAAAGCATATACAAGCAACTTTATCCACTAAAAAATTAGAATATTCCTCATAGCAACCTTGCAAAATGACTCCATGGCTTGCCCCTCCCGAGCAAGGAGATTTTAAGCAGGGCTATCAGTTTGGAAGCAGTGCAGAGAGTGGTGCAGATGGCAGACAAGATTATTGGCAGTTGACTTCCGCCTATCCAGGACATAGCATATAAACAATGCATGACCAGGGTCCATAGTATTGTCTGGAACTCTGCACATCCTCTTCACAACCTGTTTTCCTTGTTACCTTCTGGGAGGAGGCTTTGTGGTATCTAAAGCAGAACATCCAGATTCAGTCACAGTTTAGTTCTATATAGTATCAACCTTGTGAACTCTCAAGTTTCCTTTTTTTGATATGTATTCAATATGGACAATGATTAATATACACATACATACATACATATATGTGTGTGTGTGTGTATATATATATATATATATATATATATATATATATATATGTATGTATGTATGTATGTATGTATGTATGTATGTATGTATATGTGTGTGTATGTAGGTCTTTGGTTATTCGGGTTTCCCCCCACATAAAATTGGATTTTACGCGGCAGAAAACCCGAATAACCAAAGACCTACATACAAACACCCGCGAAAACCTCAGAAAACATATATATGTATATGTATATATGTATGTGTATAGCATGTATATATGTGTGTTATGTATGTGTACATTTTTGACAGCAGGCAACAAAATTTCATTTTTAATGTGTGCCAGTGTGCCCACAGTAAAAAAATGTCAGTTGTCTGTCTGTCTGTCTGTTTATCCGTCTGTCTTTCCATCCATCCTTCCTTCCTTCCTTCCTTCCTTCCTATCTATCTATCTATCTATCTATCTATCTATCTATCTATCTATCTATCATCCGTTAGTTATGGTGGAAGCAATAAGTATGAAGAAATGAGTACATTTTGCTATTCTTATTGCCGTGGGATGATCCCAGATATGCTTCTCATTCTTGTCTAGTCAGATTTGTTCTTCACCTTCCTCCTATGGTGCTCCATGGGTCTCTTCAGGCCCTTTACTTCTGCTGCTCCTTGGGAAACCAAGAGGCACCCTAGTATTGATGCTTAGTAAGGGGCAGCATAGGAGCAATTCATCCCAAAGCCTCCATCCCCTGCCTATTCTGGGCTGCAACTAAACCCTCAACTAAAATGCCCACAAGACCCTCAGGGTCTTTAAACTCTCTCTGGAACTCCACTAAAACCACAGGTTGCCTGGGACTACAAGTTGCTCTCCCTCTCTTTCTCTCTCCCTCCCTCCCTCCCTCTCTCTCTCATAGATATATCTATATATCTATATATCTATATCTTTAGCCAGGTTCTTCCTACGTAAACCAAGATTTTTATGCAGCCCTAGTTCAGTGAAATCACAATCCACTAGTTTCTAGGCTTTTTTTCTGGCAGCCAGCAAACACTCTGCTGCCCATTGGGGAAGGCCCACACACACACACACACACACACACACACACACATTTTTACTGGGTTTATAGGGTTTTCTGCCTGAGCAAGAGGTTGGACTAGAAGACCTCCAAGGTCCCTTCTAACACTGTTGTTCTGTTCTGTTAAGGAACAAACTGAATGGATTTTTTTTTTATTTTTAAATTTGATTCATATGCCGCCCTACTCCGGAGACTCAGGGCGGCTTACAATACGTTAAGCAATAGCCTTCATACTTTTGTATATTTATACAAAGTCAGCTTATTGCCCCCACAAACTGGGTCCACAATTTACCCACCTTAGAAAGGATGGAAGGCTGAGTCGATCTTGAGCCTGGGGAGAATTGAACTTGCAGTAATTGCAGGCAGCTGGATGTTAAATGCTGCCTTAGGAGGCATTAGCCTCCTATGCCACTCAAGCACTGCAGCTTGTGCCAAACACAAATCCAATAAAACATGCCAGAGGATAGCGGAAGTCAAAGAAATAACTGGTAGTCCTCAACTTTCAAACACAATTGAGCCACAAATTTCTGTCGTTAAGTGAGACATTTGTTAAGTGAATTTTGCCCTGTTTTACGACCTTATTGCCACAGTTATTAAGTGAATCACTGCAGTTAGTAACCTGGTTGTTAAGTGAATTTGGCTTTCCCATTGACTTTGCTTGTGAGAAGGTCGTAAAAAGTGATCATGTGACTTTTGGATATTGCAATGGTCATCAATGTGAACCAGTTGCCAAGCATCTGAATTTTGATTACATGGTCATGGGGATGCTGCAAAGGTCATAACTGTGAAAAACGGTCATAAGTCACATTTTTCAGTGCTGTTGTAACTTTGAATGGTCACTAAACAAACTGTTGTAAGTTAAGGACTACCTATATATTTATTCAATCCAGTTGTCAACATAGTGATTCTGATGGCCTGCTCATCTACCTCCCTTTTTACAGGATTGTAGCTTAAAGATTTAGCCAACTGTTATTAATAGAATTGACTATTTTAGCTTATTGCAAACAAATGTTTCTTTATCTAGAGTCAAAACAGATGGCTCCTTAAATGGGCATTTTGTTTTTATTACACATATGTTTTTGTATGCATATATGTCTTTTTTTACTTGATATGCACATTTGATATGCACATTTGTTTCTAGCCAGCTTTTTCCTTCTATACAACTGCTTTACCACTGCCTATACAATATTTCATCAGCCCTTAATTTAAACGTATTGTAACATATAAGGAAAACATTCCAACAAAGCCTAGTGATTTACCATCTTATATTTTCTAAATTGGCGTATTGATTGCAATGTATAAATAACAATAAAAATACAGATGCAACTGTCAAGAATTTGGGCATTGCAGAGTAATTTTATATAATTCAAATGTTCATTAAATACATAACAGAAAAGTAGAAGCAGCTTTATAAATATGGATTAGCCTGGTTCTCAAGGCAGTTCCCTAGTTATTACAGTGGTGCATATATTATCATTTTTAATAGGATGATCTTCATTCAGAAACAAGGAACTAATTTCCATGTTCTTGGCTCCTCTTTGCTTTGTGACACGGCTCCATCTTCGATCATGAATAAATCACATTTCATTCAGAGTGGAAAGTGCCTGTTTGGTGCAGAAATGCTTCTTTACTCTGAAGCAGTAAATAATTAAACCGAGAAAAAGAGGACGAGACACCTCAAAATGACAACTCTTTTGATATCAACATTTGCTTAGTGAAAAGTGTCATTTTTTTTAATCTTTATTTTTCTTCTAAATCCAAACTATGAAATATGAAAAGCCATTCAGGAAACTGGATATTATATTATATTATATTATATTATATTATATTATATTATATTATATTATATTATATTATATTATATTATATTAATTTATTTATTGGTTCGATTTATATGCCGCCCTTCTCCAGAGACTCAGGGCGGCTTACAATGCGTTAAGCAATAGCCTTCATACTTTTGTGTGTATATATATTAATTTGATTTATATGCCGCCCTTCTCCGGAGACTCAGGGTGGCTTACAATGTGCTAAGCGATAGCCTTCATCCTTTTGTATATTTATACAAAGTCAGCTTATTGCCCCCACAACTGGGTCCTCAATTTACCTACCTTAGAAAGGGTGGGAGGCTGAGTCAACCTTGAGCCTGGCAAAATTCGAACCTGCAGTAATTGCAGGCAGCTGGTCTTAATAACAGGGTGCTTTAGACCACTGTACTACCAAGGCTCTACCAAGGCTACCAAGGTATATACCTGCTTAGTAGGGCTTTTGGCTCCCCCTAAGCGGTATTCTTTTTTATATAAAGTCAGCTTATTGCCCCAACAATACGGGTCCTCATTTTACCTACCTCGAAAGGATGGAAGGCTGAGTCAACCTTGAGCCTGGTGAGATTCGAACTTGCAGTAATTGCAGGCAGCTGGTGCTACTTAACAGGACTTTTAGTCTGCTGCGCCACCAAGGCTCTTATCCCAACAATAGATTTTGCTCTTTTATTTTAAATTACCTTGGCCAGACACAATTATTGGTTCCAAGCTCTTAATGTCAGAAAGATTAACATGCACAAATATACATGAGAGATCATTAATAAGACCACAGAAGTAAGTTATATTATTAAGAATACTTGTGAATAGAGCTAATTGAATATATATGACATTCTCATTAAGAGTTTCTGAAATCAATACGTATTTTGAAACAGAATTTGCAAATAAGACAAAACAAAACAGTAAGTTACTTTGAAAGAACAGAATAACAGAGTTGGAAGGAACCTTGGAGGTATTCTAGTCCAACCCCCTAATCAAATAAAATCACCTCACTATAAGAACAATGATAAGGCATCTCACCATATACTGCTATTGGCATTAAGTGTAAAGCAAATGTTTTTCCAGGCTTTATTTTCCTCAGATAACATTATTGTGATTATTATCTCTTTTAAGGTACAGGAAATTAATGAAAGAATACGGTTATATTTTACAGTTATTCCAGAAGTCACCAGAAGGTCTTTCAGAGACAGAAAAAGAAACCAAAGGCTTCCCTAAAAAAAATGTGTCATAAAGTACAACTTTGGTAAGGCAGGGCTACACACCTTTCAGTGGCCAAGGGGTTTGTTTGTTTCCCCCAAAATAAGACAGGGTATTATTTTCTTTTGATTCCCCGAAATATGGCCTTGGCTTTATTATCGGGGGTCTTGTTATTTTTGAGGTGCAGGAGGCCCCTAAAACTCAGCCTGCGGCAGAGGGACCAGTGCCAGAGCGCCGACCATCTGCTTCGCTGGTGCTGCTCAGGTCGCTGCCTCCAGCAATTGTGGCATGTTTTTCATTGCTGACACGGCGGAGAAGCGAGATGTGTGTCGTACCTGACTTCCAGCTCCTGCCATGCCTGGCGAGGGGTGAGAAGAGACAGCAAGGGGAGCCCTGTCTCGCTCCATGCGTCTCGCTTCTCCACCCCTCCCCATCTGCCACTCCCCCTCATCAGCCGAGATCAGCAAGCCAGATTCAGGGAGCTGAACGTACTGCCGTCGCTGTCGTTTGCGCAGCAGCTGCGTATGTGTCTAAGTATTGGGGGGGGTATTTTTCAGGGGGGTATTTTAGCGCATGTGCTCGAAAGCCCAATTGGGCTTATTATCCGGACAGGTCCTAGTTTTAGGGAAACACGGTATCTATCTATCTATCTATCTATCTATCTATCTATCTATCTATCTATCTATCTATCATCTATCTATCTATCATCTATCTATCTATCTATCTATCTATCTATTTAATTATTTATTTATCTATACATTTATAGGCCACCCATCTTACCTCAAAGTAACTCTGGGTGGCATAATATTTCTTTTTGAGGGAAGGACTGAAAAATGGGATGGCTTCATTGCACATCCTTTAAGGGAAGCTTGCGGAAGGCTTTTCATGACTCAGATAGGATGGAGGGAATGCTGAATAGTCCATTTTCAACAATCATAGTCAAAGGATACTCCAAGATTGCAAATATGGGAAATGTAGGCCATATATTTGATTATATATATGTCTATGTGAACCATATTATATATTAATCAGGGCCTCAGAAAAAGCTCTTACATTGTTTCAAATTGTTCCTTGTAACAGAGGTTGAATCTGAAGTTGCAGGCCTGAAGAATACATCTTCTAGCACCTTCTCTTCTACCTCATCTGTCATATTAAATGAATTAAATTAATTTTAAAATTGCCTAGGTTCCCTGATCTCTCTCTCATATGAAAGTAATATTCTTACTGAATAAATCTATTACTGGTTTATTTAAGGAAGAAAAGATCTACCTGATCTCCCTAATTCACTTTTGTTTTAGTTAGAAGTTGCTGCATAGCTCCTGTAGAAAAAAGCAGATGAGGTATTGAATTTCTGGCTGTCATAAAACCTAACACCTCTGGAGATTTTATTTTGTCAGCTGATGCTTAGTCAATTAACTATTTATGTACCCCCAAAGATGAAATGCTATTCAAACATTTCACTTTGTGTTCTTTTTTTCCCAGCCCAGTGATCCATATCACTCTTCATCTTCAACTCTAGGGATATTAACTTTTGTTTTGAGACTGTCAAAAGAAAAAGAAAAAGGCAAACAACCAGATTTTGATAATTTTGTTCTCTTTTTTTTTCTCATGTGCCTCTCCCTTTTCTACGGGAAGGGAAGGGAAGGGAAGGGAAGGGAAGGGAAAGAAAAGGAAGGAAAGGAAAAGAAAGGAAAGGAAAGGAAAGGAAAGGAAAGGAAAGGAAAGGAAAGGAAAGGAAAGGAAAGGAAAGGAAAGGAAAGGAAAGATTTCCAGTGCACTCTGCAAGCTTCCAACAATGGGGAAGCTGGCAGAAAGTCAGAAGTCACTCATTTTGCCCACAGTTGGCCATTCTGTTTCTCTTTTTAGATGAGGAAATATCTTTAAAATGATGACTGAACATGTAAGGTTTAAGATGCTCAAATGAGAGTCCACTCTCAGCCACAAAAACTTGCTAAAAGAGGCCAGTGCTTCATTTTGTGTGTTCTCCTTCTTTATAACAATTTCTACCAAGATATCATAAAGGGCAGAAATCTAGTGGTCACTGAAGAAATGCTTGAGGGTACAATGGTGCCTCTACACAAGTCCTAATTATACAGGTGCGTGCACATACATCCACACTGCATATTATAATATTAATAACAATAATGCAATAACAATTCTCATAAGATGTTAAAACAGTCAGCTAAGTTGTTGTTGCACCCTAGGAATTTATTTATTTATAGGGCACTCCAGTCTGGACTGACTTTTATCTTTACAAACCTCTAGGCTCCCAATGCGCCTCTCGCTTGTATGAGCTAACAGCAATTATTCATGCAACAGTCTATTACAAATTCATAAACTAGCGCTCTTGTTTATTTTATTACTTCAACTGCTTTTCTTCAACTTGCTACTTTTCTCCTCTCCTTTTCTGGCTTAAAAAATGCTCCCAATCATGCAGCATTATTTTAACTAAGAGATAATGATGACATAAGAAATTGAAACTGAGAAGCAATATATATAAATATTGAAAACAAACACTGTGAGAAATTTTAATGTTATTGTACTGCAGAATTAATGAAGGGAATTCAGAACTTTCAAACATTCTTCGATGAAAACCAATGTTTGTGTATATGTGGGGGAGTTCCTAGAACATTCTATATTTAAATTCTATATTTAAATTGTTAAAGCTCAACAAAGCATTAATTTGATTATACACTTAGCCATGCATGCACACTTTTCAGAACCTATCATAGATTATATATATATATTTTGCCTAGTGTTTGCCACCAGGGTAATTATTAACATTCACAGTTAATTTGCATCACCTTACTTAGTTTATAAATTTGTCAGTGGGAGGGAATTTTATAAATAAATGTTATTTTAATGTCTTGAAGAGAGACAGGTTTGCTATTATTTATTATCCTACCTAATTGACACTCTTGTTAGTATTAAAGTTGTATCTTCCCTATGACATTTCTATCAGCTTCTTGAGTGGGTTGTTTGAAAATTTGAATATGAAAAAAAGGGGACTGAACCATCCACCTCTTAATATTGTTAGAGTCCAGAGGCTAATAGAAGGCTAAGTATTGCATGGTAACTTGGAATTATATTACTTTTATGACTCTGTTAACCCACAACTAAGAATACTGCATGTCAGATAAATGAAGAAGAGGTGATCAACCAGTTTTATTGAACCAAATTTCCATTAAATTTAAAGGTGAAATTCAATTTAGCTTTTATCAAGATCCCCAATCAGGACTTCCTGTTTGCTGCTGGCCGCCGCCAGACGTTCCTTAGGGATCGTCAGCTTCCACTGCCTGTTAGAGCCGCCTTCACAACGGAACGGCGGCTCGAAAAAACTCCGTTCCCATGAGGAAACGGAGATAGAGCCGGCAGGGGTGGGTAGAACTCTCTGCAGAGTCCCAAAAGTTTTTCTTTTACTTTTGGGATGGAGCGGATGAGATGCCCCATATCCCCAGCCGTTGCTCCGGGCTTTGGGAGACCTCTGCTAATGCAGAGCCAGGCGTCAAAAGCAAGCTTGCGAATTTGACAGATTACTCAAAGAAAATGTGAGCTGGACCTGTAATACTGAAGTGCAAGTATTTTACTTATCTTTTAAAAATTACTTAAGAGAATAGAGGAAGAGAAAGAGGAAAAAAGTTTCTTTTTAAAATGGCGTCTGCCGCGGCTGGAGAAGAGTTTGAGAGGGAAAGTTCTTCCGTTTTTTATTATTACAATGTAGCGGAATAAATACCACTGGCTACATTTGTAGACAAAACTCCGCTCCTGTTTTTGTTTTTCTCTTTTTTCCCTGGAGGCTTGAGTGTTGCTGGCTGGAAGTCTTTTGTCTTGTTTTTTTTTTTTTTTTTTTTCTTCTTCTAACAAAGCCTGCTTAGGCGGAAACATGGCACTGAGGTTTGTGAAGTCAGACAAACAAATAGGTGGGGGGGATTCCCCCACCAAGAATTTAAAGCAATATGTTTTAACTCTTCAGTCCCAGAAACCTGATTTTAATATAATAGAATTTCTCTTAGAGGAGATTGAAAGAAGGGATGAGATTGTGAATCAGCAACTTGAAAAATTTAAGCAGGAAACTAAGGAATTGGTGAAATCCAAGTTTGACTTTTTGCAGCAAAAAATTTTAAAATTGCCAGAATTCATGATTCGGTTGGATACAAATACTAATTTACTAGAGTCAAAAATGGATGAAATTCAAGATAAATTGGACAATAGATTTCAAAAAATTGAAAATGATTTGTTAAATATTCAGGATTATAGTTCAGAAGAAAAATTTAAAATGGATGCTGACCAAAAGTCTGGTAATGTAGACTATCTGGAACAGAGGATTCAAAAAGAGGTTCTAAAGATACAATATAATTTCACAGAATATGCAATAAGACTTAGAGGTTTGCAGGAAAATAACAGAGATGACTTAAGGAAAATATCTTCTGAATTTCTAGCTGGGATTTTAAAGATTCAACCTGAGGAAGTGTTTTGTAGGATTGACAGAGCTTATCGAATAAACTCTTGGACTGCCAAGCAAAGGCAATTGCCTAGAGATGTGGTAATCTATTTTTCAGATAAAGAAATTAGGAATAAAATTGTGCAAAATTCCTTCAATTCTAATTTGCAATTGTATGGAAGAAAGATTTGGATTTACAAGGAACTCCCACCTAAGATATTAATGGAAAGGAAGAAATTTGGCTTTCTGGTGTCTGAGTTAAAAAGGAGAAATATTCAATTCCGGTGGGACGTTCCAGTTGGTATTATATTGAGATATCAAGGAGAAAGATACCAGTTAAATACTGTTGAAAGGGCGGAAGAATTTTATCAAAATAGGTTGAAAATGAATTTAACGTCTTCAGATATAATACAGGATAAGCAGAAGGAGCTGGAACTAAAGACAGAGACTGTACCAGATAAATTGCCTTTGGATTTATCGGATACCCCAGCTGGATTATCTACAAATTTGAGAGAAGTGCCATCTGATTTTAATGTGATGACTTATCAAGGCAAGGACAAGCATGGAAACCAATTAGAGGATATACAAGGGATAAAAAAGAAATGCGAGACACAAAAAATTAGGATGGAGGTCAAACCCACAAAAAGAAAACAAAAAAAGAAATAGGTTGTACAAAAATAGAAATTTCTAACCCAAGCAACAGTGAAGCCAGTGATTTTAAAATATGAATGATTATGTGAAAACATAGAGGAGGCGACATATTGGTCAATATCATCCTGAGGATAGTGGCAGATCTCTGCATTGCCGTAATCTTGGGACATGGAAAGAGCCTCAAATTGATGGTTTTGAATTATCTATTTTGAAACTTCTTTTTGTGTTGATAAATATATTATAATTATCTTGAATTATAAGGCAAGAGAATCACATTGGGACATGCAGAAGATCGGGTTGTTACCCAATACGATGATGGAAATTAATAATCCTGATGAAACCCACAATTATTATTATATGGAATACAATTATAATGTCACTCGGGTGGTTGTTTTTACTTTTATATATATAAGAAGATGTTTACTACTGATGGGGGCAGATATGATTGGAGATCTTGAATAAACTGTTGCATCCGCAAGCTATGTCACCCTATTATGGATGTTGGTTTTAACAATCCAGTGGAAAGACTTCAAGAAGATATTATATGGACTATAAATTTAAAGTTATTGTCTTTTCTTTTTTTTATTTAGATATAATGGAATATATATATATATATATTTTTAAGTAGTGTGGGCAGTGAATTAAAGATATCAAGAATTGTTGTGTATGGTAAATTTGTAAGACAGTGGGTGAATAAGCTAGCTACAGACTGATTAGTTTAAGAAAAGGGATTTTTAAGTGATACATTTAGGGGAGTGGAGGAAATGGATAGAGTGGAATAAATGTTAAATTAGATTTTATGGGGAGCCCGCTTTGAAATGTTATTAAAGTAGGACTTATTGTATAGTTTTAAAGTGGAAGGTGGTTTTGAATTGTTGCAATAATGCATAGATATAAAACACTATTATGCTAAATTAGAGTTATTTTATAATAGTTATAGTATAATGTGTTTGTTTTTTTTTTGTTTTGTTTTTTTTTTCTCTTCTTCTTTTCTGAAATGTATGGATAAAGGGGGATTTATAATACTTTTAGTAAGTAAAGGTCAGTATTTTGAGGAGGGAGTAAGTAATCTGTTATGAATTAGGGTTTTTTTTTGTTACGAAGAAGTCACAGGGGGGGAAGGGTGGGGGAGGGGGGGTTAGGGAGGGGGGGAGGGGGGGGAAAAAGGGGGAAAAATTTGTATTTGAAAACCTTTTCAATAAAAAATAAAAAAAAAAAAAAAAAAAAAGATCCCCAATCAGGTTTTGGCAGAATCCATAAGCCACAGCAGGACTACAGAGAAGATGTTAAGGCAGGTGTTTCAAAAGTTACACCTTTATCTCAGGTAAGGGCTGCTACAGAGAAGGGAAAGACCTAAGCTAGACCAGCTCATGTATTGTTACTAATTGCTTTCTTCTTTCTCAGTTAACTTGGTTCCAGATGAACAGAATGAAAAAGGAAAGTCTTTCTTTTTTCAGACTAACATAGATTTGTCTTATTCTATCTCTCATAGCTTATGACTGAAGAGTCAACAAATTGGCCATGAAGGTTTTTGACAGGCTGCATAAAGACTACGTTGTTGGCTGCGAAGGAGAAGAATTTCTGTCTATTGCCAGTAAGGACTTTTCTCTCCTCTCTGATTGGCTAGCTTGATTTAATGTTGGGTTGTGGGCAGTGGTGGGATTCAAATAATTTAACAACCAATTCTCTGCCCTAATGATTGGCTAGGTGGGTGTGGCCATTGTGGGCATGACCAGGGGGTGTGACAGGCAGCATTTGGCCTCCTGAACCCCCCTGAAAGAAAAAATGGGCCATGGGGGGGATACACCACCCCGCGTGCCCCGTTTTGGGCCTAGTAGGCCTTCCTGCAGCCTCCTGGGATTGAAAATGGGTCATGAGGGGCCGTGCCACATCCCCTCACACCCCGTTTTGGGCCTAGGAGGCTTCCCTGCACTAACCTGGGAGCCAAAATTGGACAAATGGGGACTCCTGGAAGGGGTGGGTGGGGTGGAGCCAGCCAGCAATTTAACTACTGGTTCGCCCGAACCAACCCGAACCGGCTGAATCCAATCACTGGTTGTGGGAGAACAAAACAAAGGAATGTGAGGAGAGAGAATCACAGGGAATATGTGAAGTATATGTGAAGTAAACAATGAGGGGAAAAATATGTTTTTCCCCCTCATTATTTCAATGAAGGCTGTCATGAACAGTGACAGTCCAATGGGGATGAGCTTTTGGGCTACTTCCCTCCCCCCTTATTCTTAAGGCCCACAAATGGAGAGCTCCTTATTAGCAAATTGGCAAAATGTCCCCATTTGGATTATAAAGTACTCAATACATACAAACACCCAGTTTGCTGCAGTTGTGCATCACAAGGTGGAGAAAGATATAGCATTCTGTGCCCTGTTTTCATCAATAGGAAATTATTTTTAAAATGTATACATATTTCAATAAATAACCTGTCTAAAACTGAGCTAGGAGCCTTGATTTAGGAATTCCCTGTATGCATTTTTCCTCCCTTTTAAATAATATTAATGTTTTTTAGGAGTGAGAATAAGGAAAACTAATACTTTTGTATAAATAAATAAATTAGTGGCTTTGGGAAAAGCAAAGAAACCTCTTCTTTCTATATCCAGTTTTCTTTCTTATATTCTATACTCAGGCCAAATTTTCTTTGATATTAGTTAGGAATAATAATGAGGCCAGAAATATCAATGGGACCTACAACAGTTCAACCACAATTCTAATATACTGAAGGATTTAAGTTGCAAATGTATTTCTTCATTAAAAAAGCCCAGTTAGTTGGTCAGTATGATGAACATTGTTAGCTTTGTTTCTATAATTTAAATATTTTTATCACATGAGATAAAAGATAAAGCAATGTTCAAAGAGGCTTGGACTGGAAGTTTAAAAGAAACTGCCCTAGGCTGCAGTGAAAACTGTGAAAGTTGACAAACACAAATGCTATTTATAGAGAGCTTGTGCAACTCTATAATGGACGTTCAAGGAAAAAAAGACTAGCACAGCTCTTAGAATTCTTGAAATAATCTTCAAAATACCCACTAGGCTTCACATGATATATTTCAGCATTGTCTACAAGAATATTTAAGAATCAATTTATCATTTCTTCAGATCTAATCATTTTGAAAATGAATCAATAGAATCAAAATGGTTATTTTATGTTAATCGGTGGAGTTAACTGAAAAATAACATCTGTTAAACTTAAGAAAAAAATGCTAACAGTTTAAACCATAAGTCATGAAAACAACATTTCATTTTAGCCCAATTCATTAAACTTTTAACATTAAGGAGATATTTTAAAAACATGAATATACTTGGGGGCAATAAGCTGACTCTGTAAATCACTTAGAGAGGGCTGCAAAGCACTATAAAGTGGTATATAAGCCTAATTGCTATTGCTATACTGTATATGAGACTTAAGTATATGTATACTGTATTTGAGACTATGAGTATACGTATAGTGTATATGAGACACAGTGGTTCAGTGGCTAAGACGCTGAGATTGTAAATTGAAAGGTCAGCAGTTCAGCGGTTCAAATCCCTAGTGTCGCTTAATAGGGTGAGCTCCCGTTACTTGTCTCAGCTTCTGCCAACCTAGCAGTTCGAAAACATGTAAAAATGCAAGTAGAAAAATAGGGACTACCTTTGGTGGGAAGGTAATAGCGTTCCCTGTGCCTTTGGCGTTTAGTCATGCCGGCCACATGACCACGGAGATGTCTTCGGACAGCGCTGGCTCTTTGGCTTTGAAATGGAGATGAGCACCGCCCCCTAGAGTCAGGAACGACTAGCATATATGTGTGAGGGGAACCTTTACCTTTTATATGAGGCAAGAAGAAATTGAACATTTTTGCGAGTTTAGATTTTGATGACGTGCAGCAAGGCATTCCTGGCAAAACTGGAAATAACATGAACCAAAGAAGCTTCTTGGATGAGAAGTAAAATGTTTTAAAGGGAAAAAAAAAAAACCAAGAAAGTTCAGTTGCCTTATGAACAGCACCTTCGGGACAACCATGACCTTGGATGATTGAGAATCTCCATAGATAGCATGATTTAAAGGGGAAAAAAATGCCTCGATTTTTCCATTTATTAGAGAGGAAGGCAAGGCAACTGTTTGCAACCAATATTGGACCCTTGGTGTTGTGAGAAAGGCCAGAAAGGCACACATTCTTGGTTCAATTAATGTGAGCAAATGGATATCCCCAAAAGTGCCCAGTGTGCAGAGTCCAAACATTTCTGGTTATATTTGTTGCAAGTTGTAGATCAGATTGGATGGAGCTACTAATGTGGAATAGTTGGGAAACGTTGAATGAGAATAAATCATAGCCCAAATTAAATCAGTCTTATTATTGGGTTTTATAAAGGGTCAGGATAGAATATATTATGCATTTTTATTTTTTATTTTGGGGGGCGGGCAGGCTGCTCATTTATAACCATTATTTGTCATCTCTTGTCTCTAATATTCCAAGAGCTCTTGCCTGCTATAATATACAAAATACTAAGTGGATCAATGTATAGCATAGACTCATTATAAAGCAGAGTTATGTATTCATGTAAGAACTGTGAATAATTGTGGGTTGGTTTTTTTTTTTTTTTTTTTTTTTGAACAAGCATCTGTGATTTGTTGCTTATAGCTGGCACTAGGAAATCAATTGTCAACAAACAATTAAATCAAAGCAGGTTAACACTTCGGCTAATGCATTCAATCCATGACACGCAATTTTAGCATGCTAACTAGTGTGATGCTAAAGGCTATTTGACATCTGTTCAGTGAAATTTGGCTGCTTATTCTACTGCCAATTTATTACATTTTTTTTAAAAAAAATCACTAATTGAGTTTTCGAATTGGAAAGTAAAGACATAACAATAACACAATTTGACATTTTTCTATAAGGTTCTGGTTTTTTTTACAACAGAAGCAGTAACTTTTACAAAAGAATATTGTAAAATTTTGGCATTTGCAATGTAAATATTCTGAAGAATTAATCAGCAAATTTGGCATTCAGAGTTTTTATGGTTGTATCTCCAAAATAAAATGTAATTTTTAGAGAGAGCTTTATTTTTCTGAACTGACAACTAAACTGAAATGTGAAATACCAATAGAAGAGAATATACATAACTAAGGATTGAACTGTGGAGTCCTCTGAACTTTCCCCCCCAGACATTTTATAACCTGACTAGGTAGCATCATTAGTGCTACATAGCTGGGTAATGAAACATTACAATAGTGGTGAATATCTGTAGCTCAGGAGGGTAAAGTTTCATTCTCTGAGCTTGTGGGTGTAAATGAAACATTTACAACCAAACAAGCAAGCTCAGAGTGCCCCATGGACATCACAAATGTGTAGTAGTAGCACAAAATCGATCGGCGAGACATCTGAGATGGCGCAGGAATTCATGGCCTCCATGGCGGCCATGGACCTGACTCAGGTTGTTCAGGGCCCAACTCATAGGGGTGGACACACACTTGACCTGGTTTTTCTCTCTGGGCAGTGGATAAATGGCCAGGGTAGGGGGGATCTGTCTATTGCCCCCCTGTCATGGACCGACTATTCCTTCCTTAGATTGGACTTTCAATCCGCCAATCCCCACCGCTGGGAGGCAGAACCAGTAAAATGGTTCCACCCCAGGTGCCTGATGGCTCCTGAGAGATTCCTGACGGAGCTTGGGACATTCCCTGCTTCCCAATCCCGCGATTCGACTGAGGCACTGATAGAATCCTGGGAATGGGCGGCTGCCGGGGCCTTGGACTGAATCGCACCTTTGCAGCCTCTGATCCGACGCAGATCCCGGGTGGCTCTTTGGTTCTCCACCGAGCTCTGGGAAATGAAGCGTCGGAAAAGACGCCTAGAGGAGTGTTGGAGGTCCTCCCGATCTGAATCTGATCGAACACAGTTAAGAACCTATATTAGGTCTTATCTTGTGGCAATGGAAGCCACATCATTTCGCCGCTCTCATTACATCTGCAGAAAATCGTCCAGCAGCCCTGTTTAGAGTGACCCGCTCTCTCCTCAGTCAGGGAGTGAGGGAAAATCCCTTACAGGGCAGATCTGAGGATTTTGTTCAGTTTCTGCAAGATAAAATCGCTCCGATCCAGATCGGTCTGGACTCTGACTGGGCAGAATCCATCCAGGAGACTGGGGCAAGTCTTGGGAGTAGTATCTGGGTTGAGTTTGACCCTGTTTCCGTGGATGAAGTGGACAGGATTGTGGGTAGACTGGATGCCTCCACATGCTTGCTGGATCCGTGTCCCTCCTGGCTTGTTTCAGCTGCCCGGGAGGTGACTGGAGACTGGATCCAGGCTATTGTCAATACTTCTCTGAGGGAGGGGGTCGTCCCCGCCTCCCTTAAGGAGGCGGTGGTTCAACCCCTCCTCAAGAAGCCGGCCTTGGATCCAGACTCACTTAATAACTACCGGCCGGTCTCCAACTTCACTTTATTGCGAAGGTTGTTGAGTCCATGGTGGCGCAACAGCTCCCACAGTTCCTGGAGGAAACGGATTTCCTAGACCCATACCAATCGGGGTTCTGGCATGGGCACAGCACGGAAACAGCATTGGTCACTCTGGTAAATGATCTCTGGCGGGCCCAGGATGGAGGTTGTTCCTCCATCCTGGTCCTACTTGACCTCTCAGTGGCTTTCGATACCATCAACCATAGTATCTTACTGCAGCGACTTGGGGGATTGGGGGTAGGAGGCACTGTTTTACAGTGGTTCTCCTCCTACCTCTCAGGTCATTCGCAGTTTGTATGGGCGGGGGGGCAGAGGTCCACCCCAAGGCCCCTAACTTGTGGGGTGCCTCAGGGGTCGGTTCTCTCCCCCCTACTCTTTAACATCTATATGAAGCCGCTGGGTGAGATGATTCATGGCTTCGGGGTGAAGTATCATTAATATGCTGATGATACAGTTATATATCTCTACCCCGGGCCACCCAGGCCTGGATGGGTAGGAACAGGCTAAGACTCAACTCTTCCAAGACTGAGTGGCTATGGATGCTGGCGTCTCGTGTTCTAGAAGTTCCATCACTTTCGATGGGGGGGGGGAAGTGCTTCCTCCCGTTAAGAGGGCCTGCAACTTGGGTGTCCTCCTGGATTCCCGGCTGTCTTTGGAAGACCATCTTACGGCCGTGACCAGGGGGGCCTTCGGCCAGGTTCGCCTGGTGCACCAGTTGCGCCCTTTCCTAGACAGAGATGCCCTCCACATGGTCACTCATGCCCTGGTTACTTCTCGTTTGGATTATTGCAACTCCCTCTACATGGGGCTGCCCTTGAGGTGCACCCGGAGGCTCCAACTGGTTCAGAATGTGGCCGCGTGGGTGGTTACGGGAGCTCCCCATTACTCTCGTGTAACCCCTCTTCTACGTGAGCTGGCTACCAGTGGTCCTCCGGATCTGCTTCAAAGTGCTGGTACTCACCTTTAAAGCCCTACATGACTTAGGTCCGGGGTATTTGCAGGACCATCTCCTACCTGCCTCCCACTGTCCTGTTTGATCTCACAGGGCTGCCCTCCTCAGGGTACCGTCGGCCAGGCAATGCCAGCTGGCAACATCCAGGGGTAGAGCGTTCTCCGTGGGCACTCCTGTCCTCTGGAACGAGTTACCCACCGAGCTTCAGACGGCGCCTGATCTCCACTCCTTCCGTCAGGACTTAAGACCTGGCTGTTTCAACAAATGGGTTGACCTTGATCCTTGGGTTTTTCTTATTTTGATTGTCGTTGTTTTTACTGGGTTTTAATCTTTTTGATCTTTTATTATTATATGTTTTTA